>NC_047518.2:30704687-31004687 GCF_902827115.2 Pseudochaenichthys georgianus
CATCCTGTCACTGAAGCGTCTGTAAAGACTGTGATATAGGAGGTCACTTGCCCCAGTGGAGCTCCCCTCCGCAGATTCTCTGGGGACCCCCAGAATCGGAGGTTGCTCTCTACTGAGGGGGGGATGATCACCAGACGTTGTTTGTGTCTTGAGATCTAAACGAAGGCCGGTAAGCCACCTCTGTATGCGACGTGCATGCAGAGTCCGAGTGGCACTACGGAGTGAGCAGCCGTCATGAGACCCAAAGTCTGCATGATGATCAAAGCTGTCACCGTCGCCCCCTGACACAGCCTGCAGACTGCCCGCAGCAGGGATGCCTGTCTGCTTTCTGTCAGGGTGGCACGTAGTCTGCCTGCATCGAGCATCACCCCCAGATATTCTACCTGCTGGTGAGGTATGGGGGAGCTCTTCTTCCAATTGACCGCAACTTATTTTTCAACCCAACTTGGTTAGGTGTAGGATCAATTGGGCTGTGTGAAACATTGCCCATTCCCTGGACCTGGCCATGACTATGAGGTCGCCCAGATAAAAGAACACCCTCATGTCATGGTCCCGCAGCGGTTGCAGCGCCGTAGCGTGCGTGGGGATAGGGAGTAGCCGAACGTCAGTCTGTTGTACTCGTAGGCTACCCCCTGGAAGGCAAAACGCAAATTTGTCTGTGTTTTGGAGCAATTTCGCCATGAAAGTAAGCGTTCTTCAGGTCGATGGTTGTGAACCAATCGCCTGGCTGCACCAGTCCCAGTAACTGTTTCATAGTTAACATATGGAACTTCTTGCATGCAATGTGCTGGTGCAGGCATTGAAGATCCAGAATGGGCCTGAATTCTCCTGTCTTCTTGGGAACCAGGAAGTACAGGGAATAGTGCCCCTTCTCTCTGACTTGAGAGTGCACATGCCCGAGAGGAAACCTATCTCCTCCTGGGATGACAGATTTCTCTCATGCCTCTGAACGGAGGAGGGATGCTGCAAAACTGGAGTCAATAACCCAGTCTCAGTGTCCTGTCCGTCCGCCCTGTTAATACACCACTGATTTTCCATTCCCCATAACATTGTGTTAGGGGATGTGCAATCAGCTGCGGAGCCGCAGCTATGAGGCTGTGGTACTCTCTGGTGGCCCACTCCGCCGTCAAATCCTCCATCAAAGGAAGTTTGACCCATGGGGGGCTGACACAGAAAGGGCCGTTTTTCTATAATGCAGTTTCCACTCAGAGAACAAAACGGCCGATTTAATAATGGGTGTCCAATTAACATCGTATGAAAACGGCCTTGCCGATCTCAACGAGACATTATGGGAAAATGTGGAATTGTGGAGAGAGATGACTCTTACTCTGGGATAAATGCCATAGTCTTTACTAAATGCATTTTTCACACACACACATCACTCTAGGCCTAGGGTTACAATACGTAACCCACCGTTCATGCAACAGGGCCTCTTTTCGACTTCCTGTTGAAAGGAAACCTATCTCCTCCCAGGATGATAGATTTGACTCTCTATTTCCCCTGAATGGAGGAGGGACGCTGCAAAGCTTGAGTGAGTAACCCAGTCTCAGTGTCCTGCCCCTCTACTCTGTCAGTACACAGCTTTTGTGGGGCTTCCATTCCCCACAAAACTGTGTTCAGGGGACATGCCAGCAGCTGTGGAGCCAAAGCTAAGAAGCTGTGGTATTCTCTGGTGGCTTACTCCGCTGCCAAACCTTTCCATACGAAGGGAGTTTTGGCATGGGGGCTGACACAGAAAAGGGCCGATTTTCTACTGAGGTCCTTGAACGCACCGCGGTACGCTCCCGTGGGGCCGCGGCTCTGTCCTAATGCCGTCTCTTTGAAACGGACATTATGGTGAAAAGTGGAAATGTGGAGAGAGATGACTCTTACTCTGGGATAAATGCAATCGTTTTCACTGAATGCGTTTCTCACACACACATCACTCTCTCTTGAACCCGCACAGTGTTTTGACAGCACTTCGGTTTATTCCACTCACGTGCACGCGCCAACCTGCTGGCTCCTATACTGGAGTTTACAGAGGGGGCGGGGAGTGTGGGACAGTGTTATTTTTCCTCTGGGGATGAGCAAGAAGCAGCCACGCTGCGACTACTCCTCACCCACGTAACCAAGGAGATCAATCCAAAGAGCCCTTCCGTAAACACGGGGGCTCCCGGCCCGGGAGATCAACAACACGGTCTTTTTGGAAAGTGCCATGCGGCGTGATCCCTCACCGGGATTCTTTCACACACACATACGGGTTTTGGGCCGAGGGCGACACCGTACTTCCGGTATCCGCCATTTCACGCGAGGTGCAAGCAGAATATCATAGTCTATTACCTTAATCAATATCTAGTCAACTCTAAAATACCACATATAAGCAATGGCATGATAATATAATTGTGACAAGTGGGGTATTCACCTGGTGTTTCCAGAAATTAGACGGAGATGCAGCCAAAATCGACGAAGGCCACTTTCGAGGGTCGTTTTTCCATACATCTGCAGGCAGTCTGTAAGGGCAATCCGACAACCCACACAGCTCTAGTTCACGCTGGTAACGACCTAGAGCACACCCCTCAAGTCCAGAGATGTAATCCGAAGACATGCAGCGATTTCTTCGGTCGTTAATTCAGAAAAAAAAGCTAGTGCGCTCTGCCTGGCTAGCTGTTTATATTAGCACCTCCAGGATATTAGCACCTCCAGGAAAATGGCGTATTTATATATATATATATGGCGCGCGTTGCATTGTGGGTAGCTCGTGACGTCACTGTGTGTGAAAGAATATCACACGGCAGACAACGGCGGCGGCCACGATCAAGCTACAAATAATCGCTCTGATCTGGTGAGGTGGGGGCATCTCCAGCAATGAGCGAGATGCCCAACACACCCGTGTTTATTTGCAGTCGCCTTGTCACGCGGTAGCGTGGCAGAGCTGTTTTCAGCTCCCTGCCCAGCCTGCTGCCCGCTGGGAGCAGCAGCGCTCCGCCGCCATGGTCATCACCTAGGGCGGTGGACCTCCATGGACCGGACCCAGAAGTGCCCGACAACGGAAAACGGAGCCATCCGCCCCGCTGGAATGGCAACGTGAATGGCAACGTGAATGGCACCGCCTCGGCCATAGCTGGTCCCCCAAACACTCTAAGCAGAGGTGGTGGAGACCGGCGCCCGCGATCAAACCAGGGCAGGTGCATGGCCGAGCTTCCAGTAATGGTGAGTCCATTTTTCCTTCTAATCTTCTAATCTTTGTTCGTTTTAACGGTACGTCTACACAGCAGCTTCAGAAGCAACTTCCACCGCTTCCAACGCTTCTCTGCCCATTGACTTTGAATGGGGATGACGTCACTTTGCCTCGCTTTTCTCCGAACTGCATTGTGGGGGAGCGAAGCGAAGATTTCCAGGATATCCAGGATCTCCAGGATTCAAAAGTTGAGCAATGTTCAACTTTTGAAGCTGAGCTGGAAGCGCCAGCCAATCAAACACGTTTATGTAAATCTGACAGTAGAAGCGCTAGCCAATCAAACCGCGTGTAAGCAGGGAGAACCAGACCGCAGTTAATTTCCTCATATTCCAAACGAGAAATTACGGTAGCAAATCACCCGGTTCTTTACGACCAGAACTATTAACGGGATACAAACCGGAGGAACCAGGCATGGAGGGAGGTGGCAGAGACAGTGGGTGAAACTGGTAGGTTTTCGCCTGTTTGGGGAGTTTATATATATATATAACTCGCATAAAATCCTTGGGTTTTTTTGCTTTGTATGTCGGGGGCGGGAGATTCATGTGATTGGTTGTTGGTCGCATTGCTCGCAAAAAATCCCCAAGCACGCCCAGCTTCAATATTTTCAATATTTTTGAAAAGAAGCTGCTGTGTGGACGTACCGTAACTCTTCGGTTGTCAGCTTGTCTGAAGAGAAAAAGGATAGTGGGCGGCGGGTTTAGCCGCCTTTATATACTGTGGGCCTGTGTGCGTATTCAGGTAGGCTCGCCCCGATTGGCCGGCTACGTTTACGTAAACTCAGTAGGTGAAAGCACGCACAGCATGATAGAGAGTAGTACCCATAGAGTCCAGTAGAGGGCAGAGCCTGTGTGAAATATAACTCCCAAGATGGGAAATGATATGTCTTAAAGAGCCTGTGACATCATTCCAACAACTGTTGTGCAATGAAATATTGGGCTACTAGTCATCTCGAACCGTCAGTTTAAAAAAGAAAAAGCGATACCGTTCCGTTAAATATCAATAATTTCAAACATCGCGGGAAATTCCTTCGACTCATTTTGAAGTTTTGGGGGAAGCCGGAAGTGACGTCAATGCGGGAACGCTTCACTGTGCGGCGAGAGAGCCAAACACGGACAAAGTGTGTTGTCATGCGTAGAAATGGTGAATTACTGAGTTTTGGCACGTTAATAACGTTTTAATGAAGTTGACTACAGTATATTCATATTCGTCAGTGCTTTCATGTCAATTCGGCGAACATAAACATAGATGATCGTGGTGATGATTACATTAGGATTAAAAATCGGTAGTGAGAGCTACTGAATTTCCTCCCGTAGGATGTGATATAAAAACAAATCGATTATTTTTGTAGTTGTAAACTCAAGTGGATGAAACTACATTTATTAGTGCTTTCATGTCAATTCGGCGAACATATGATACATTAAATGATCGTGAGGATGATGATTAAAAATCGTTTGTTTGTGCCGGTCTGCATTTCCTGATGAGAAAACAAACCGATGCTTTTTGTAGTTGTAGTACACCAACATGGATTAAACGTGTGGTCTTTTTACCACAATGTTGGGGAAATGCAGTGGCGGACTGGCCATCGGGACGAATCCCGATGCGCCGGTACCGAAGTGGGCCGGTCGGATAAGTCACTAGCACATCCCCCATAGGCGGCGCGTGAGGCTCAGGTTTGGGAAGGCTAAATAACTTATTTTACCTGACGCTGCCCGCCTCCGGCGTCTATAGAAAAGAGATCGACTCAGTGTGCGGAGTTTAAATCTCTCAAGTCATATTACAGGATAAAGGAAATACAGTTTAAACCTCGTATGCAGAAAAGACGCCGACGTGTCGCACTTATCATTCATATCACACTGATATTGTTACGGCCTATAGAATTTTGGACCCCAAAGCAAAAGACTGGAGAGAGATGGTCAATAAACAAAAAGCTTTATTTTTGGCTGGCAAAAATCCAAACAATAAATCCAAACAACGAGGAGAGCAGCAAGACACACCGGAGGGTCGAAACACAGAGGAATTATCTGGCAGGGAAGTGGCCTGAGGACATGGCTTTTATATCTACAGGTAAAGAGGTGAGTGGAAACAGGTGTGCCTCGTCTGCTACTGGGAGGAGCCAGCCAACTCCCTGTCACACACCAGCCCTGCAGAGGAAAACAGAGAAGAGAGGGGTGAGACAGGAAATAGCACACAAAAGCACACAACAAAAATACAATTAAACAGAATCATAACAGTACCCCCCCCTCAACGGACGCCTCCTGGCGTCCTACCAGGCCTGTCCCGGTACCTCTCATAAAAGTCCCTAAGGAGAGCAGAGTCCAAAATCAGGGAGCGGGAGACCCATTGACGCTCCTCTAGCCCGTACCCCTCCCAATCCACCAAGTACTGGAACCCCCGGCCTCGCCTTCGTACATCCAACAACCGCTGGACGGTGAAAGCAGGATGATTGTCAATACTCCGGGGGGGAGGAGGGGGCTCGGCCGGAGGTCTCAGAGGACTGGAGAAAACTGGTTTGAGAAGTGAGACATGAAATGCTGGGTGGACATTCAAGGCAGCAGGCAGCTTGAGCCTAACCACAGCGGGGTTAATAATCCGTTCACAAACGGGCCAATGTACCTGGGTGCCAGTTTGCAGGAGTCAGTCTGGAGTGGCAGATCACGGGAGGACAGCCAGACCTTCTGACCGGGCTGGTAGTCCGGGGCTGGAGTGCGATGGCAGTCTGCAAGCCTCTGGTTGCGAGCAGCAGTGCGAACGAGAGCTGCCCGAGCTTCATGCCAGACTCTGCGGGCCCGCCGAAGATGCCCCTGTACTGAGGGGACTGCCACATCCCTCTCCTGGGCGGGGAAGAGAGGGGGTTGGAACCCAACAGAAGCCATGAATGGAGACATTCCTGTGGCGGAGAAAACCAGGGAGTTGTGGGCATATTCAACCCAAGGCAGGTGGGAGGCCCAGGAGACTGGATGGTGAGAAGAGACACAGCGAAGGGCTGCCTCCAGGTCCTGATTCGCACGCTCAGTCTGGCCGTTGGTCTGCGGGTGGTAACCTGATGACAGACTGGCCGACGCCCCCAATGCCTGGCAAAAGGCTTTCCAGACTCGAGAGGCAAATTGCGGACCCCTGTCAGAAACAATGTCCAGAGGAATGCCATGCAATCTAAAAACATGCTGGGTGATTAGTGTAGCAGTCTCCAGAGCATAAGGTAACTTAGGTAGGGGAACAAAGTGTACGGCCTTGGAAAAGCGGTCAACAATCGTCAGGATAACTGTATTTCCTTCCGATGGGGGAAGACCCGTCACGAAGTCCATGGCGATGTGAGACCAAGGCCGATGAGGAATGG
The DNA here is from genome assembly GCF_902827115.2 of Pseudochaenichthys georgianus. Lineage (NCBI taxonomy): Eukaryota > Metazoa > Chordata > Actinopteri > Perciformes > Channichthyidae > Pseudochaenichthys > Pseudochaenichthys georgianus. Next base: position 30,711,239 of record NC_047518.2, read on the forward strand.
GAAGAGGGCGGAGAAGACCAGCAGGGGCGCGGTGGGATGCCTTACTGCGGGCGCAGATGGAGCAGGCGGCGACATACTTCTTGGCGTCAGAGGACATGGAGGGCCACCAGAAGCGTTGTTGGATGAGGCCTAGAGTCCGACGTGCTCCTGGATGGCAAGCTATCTTAGAATCATGTCCCAACTGGAGCACTGAAGATCTGGCGTGCGGTGGAACGAACAGCCGACCCGGTGGACAACCCTCAGGAGCTGGATGGTTCTCTTGTGCCTCCAGGACCACCTTCTCAACCTCCCACCTGGCTACTCCCACCACACAGGAGGATAGAAGAATGGTTCCTGCGGATGGCTCCTCAACCGGAGGAGCGAACTGACGTGACAGGGCATCTGCCTTGATGTTCCGTGAGCCTGGCCGATAGGTGAGGGTGAAGCTGAACCGGCCCAGAAAAAGTGCCCATCGAGCCTGGCGAGAGTTGAGCTTGCGAGCAGAACGGAGATAAGCTAAGTTTCTGTGGTCCGTCCATACCACAAACGGATGAGTTGTGCCTTCAAGCCAGTGCCTCCATTCCTGCAGGGCTAAGACTACTGCCAGAAGCTCCCGATTTCCCACATCATAGTTTCTTTCTGCCGGGGAGAGCCGGCGGGAAAAGAACTTCTGGTCGGAGGCTGAGCGCTGGGAGAGGACTGCCCCTACACCAGTGTCGGAGGCATCCACTTCGACCACGAAAGGGGCTGAAGAATCAGGGTGAGATAACACAGGAGCAGAGGAAAACAAACACTTCAACATAGCAAAAGCAGCCTCAGCTTCAGATGACCACACAAAGGGAACTTTAACTGAGGTGAGCTTGGTGAGTGGGGCGGCTGCTCGACTATAGTCACGAATAAACCTGCGGTAAAAGTTGGCAAAACCAAGAAACCTTTGGAGTTGCTTTCTCGTTGCAGGAGTGGGCCATTCGGCCACTGCCATGACTTTGGCAGGGTCGGCTCTGACCTGTCCCTTCTCTACCACAAAACCCAGGAATGAAACAGAGGAAACATGAAAGGCACACTTCTCAGCCTTAACATAAAGTCTGTTCTCCAGGAGTCTCTGCAGCACCAACCTCATGTGTTGGACATGTTCTTGGGGGTCACGAGAGAAAATGAGGATATCATCAAGATACACAAAGACAAATCTGTTAAGCATATCACGAAGGACATCGTTAATGAGTGTCTGAAACACAGCAGGGGCGTTAGTTAACCCAAAAGGCATAACTAAATATTCAAAATGTCCCAAACGCAGTCTTCCACTCGTCTCCCTCCCTTATCCTAACTAGGTGGTAGGCATTTCGGAGGTCCAACTTAGAGAAGATGGTGGCTTGATGGAGGAAACCAAAAGCTGAGTCTATGAGCGGAAGAGGATACTTATTTTTTACAGTAATGTCATTCAAGCCCCTGAAATCAATACAGGGGCGTAGAGTCTTATCCTTCTTGTCAACACAAAAAAACCCTGCCCCCAATGGAGAGCGAGAAGGGCGAATGAGACCAGTAGCAACAGAGTCAGTGATATAAGTCTCCATGGCCTCCCTCTCCGGCTTGGAGATATTATAAAGTCTGCTCGAAGGCAAGGGAGCACCGGGGAGCAAGTCAATGCCACAGTCATAAGGTCGATGAGGTGGTAGAGACAGGGCACGATCCTTGCTGAAAACCTCCTGGAGGTCATGATACTCAGAGGGAACTGACGTGAGGTCAACAGGTCTGGGGGGGAACAGGTTTTGAAGTAACAGTGGTGGGTATGGCAGAGTGTAAACAGTGAGAGTGGCAGAACAAACTCCAATTGACGATGGATAAGGTGGCCCAGTCTATGTGTGGGTTGTGGAGTTTAAGCCAGGGGAGACCTAACACCAGCGGAGAAAGGGGTGAGGGAATGAGATAAAGGGAAATGGTCTCGTGATGATTACCTGAGAGTAACAATGACACTGGGGCAGTACGGTGAGTTACACGGGCAAGAAGCCTACCACCAAGAGAAACATTTTTCTTGGGCTCGGGAAGGAGTTCTGAGGGGAGATTAGACTGGAAAACCAGGTCAGAGTCAATAACATTTTCATCAGCCCCTGAATCAACTAAGACTTGGAGAGGAAGGGAAACTTGAGAACTAGAAACCGTACCCTTTAACTGGAGACGATTAGCGTGGGAAGGGGAGACAGAAGTATGGCTCACCAGCGCCCCTCCCCCGGCTGCTGAGCCTGCTCTTTTGGCCGAGCGGAACAGTTGGCTCGAATGTGGCCAGCCTGACCACAGTATATGCAGAGCCTCTGGAGGAAATGGCGTTCCCGTTCAGCAGGTGAAAGCCTCATTCTCCCCAGCTGCATAGGCTCCTCTGGGCTTAGGGATGAGGAGACGGTGGGTGGGTCCCGGTAGGAGAAAGGCTCCAGGCGTTGGTTAGGAGGTGCAGACTGTCCAGGCGGACGTGGTGACTTGGGTTGGGAAAAGGGGAGAGGGAATCTCTGCCTATCTGTTCTCTCCCTTCGCCTCTCACGGAGGCGATTATCTAAGCGAATGGCCAAAGAAATTAACTCCTCAAGGGACGAAGTCTCATCTCGAGCAACTAGCTCGTCCTTTAACTGGTCGTTTAATCCACGGTAAAAAACTATCTGTAGAGCCGTCTCATCCCACCCGCTCTCTGCTGCGAGAATGCGGAAATCAATTGAGTAAGTGGAGACTGACTCAGAACCCTGGCGTAAAGAAAGGAGCCGATTACCGGCCTCCTTACCCTGAAGCGGGTGGTCAAAAACTCGATACATCTCGGTCTCAAACACAGGAAAGGAGTTATAGATAGCTGGGTTACTCTTGGCTATGGCTACCGCCCATGCAGCTGCTTTACCCGATAACAAACTCATAACGAAAGCTACTCTAGTTCTGTCAGAGGAGTAAGTTAAAGGCTGCTGATCAAAAACTAGAGAGCACTGGTGAAGAAACTGACTGCATGTCCCTGCATCACCTGAATACCTCACAGGGGTGGGGATGAATGGTTCACGGGGTTGGCCGGGATGAATGACTGGAATCTCAGGAGCTGGAGGCGGTGGCGCAGGAGCTGGAGCTGTCAGAGTGTTGAGCTGGGTGAAAGACTGGTCCAAGCGGCCGCTGAGTTGAGTGAAACCGGTATTAAGGTTGTGGAGGGATTCCATGATACTTTGTAGGGCTTGTTCGTGCTGCCCCACACGAGCTCCCTGTGTCGAAATAGCTTGCTTCAATCTCTCAGTCTCTGCGGGGTCCATGCTTGGGCCAGATAATTCTGTTACGGCCTATAGGATTTTGGACCCCAAAGCAAAAGACTGGAGAGAGATGGTCAATAAACAAAAAGCTTTATTCAAGCAGAAAACAAAAATACGGCAGTGGAGTCAGGAAGTTGGCTGGCAAAAATCCAAACAATAAATCCAAACAACGAGGAGAGCAGCGAGACACACCGGAGGGTCGAAACACAGAGGAATTATCTGGCAGGGAAGTGGCATGAGGACCGGGCTTTTATATCTACAGGTAAAGAGGTGAGTGGAAACAGGTGTGCCTCGTCTGCTACTGGGAGGAGCCAGCCAACTCCCTGTCACACACCAGCCCTGCAGAGGGACACAGAGAAGAGAGGGGTGAGACAGGAAATAGCACACAAAAGCACACAACAAAAATACAACTAAACAGAATCATAACAGATATCACATCATCAATCAGATCATCGATCATATAATATCACAATATATCATATATTTCCTGATCTGAGTCGGCTGAGCCGTATCTGGCCGTGCAACACTCACAGTGTCACAGACTGTATGCAGAAGTATTATTTAACACATTATGTTGACGAAACACTCAAAAGTAATTAAAGTCAGATCCACTCGTGTCTTAGACGTGAACGCGCTCTCAGCTGGAGAGAGAAACCCTGGCTTGATTTACCGAGTTGATAACCAGCGTCGTAGGACCGCTTAGCGAGATCTCGTTTGTTAGTTTGTTGTTGTTAGTTTGTTTGTTACTCAAACATATCCAGGGTCTGTTGAACTGGCTTCGTAGTATAGGGCACAGGTGGCTAGCAGCGCTAATGTCAAAGACACAGACATTATACATTATATTTGTATTTTACCAGGATGCAGTGACACAAATATTTACATATTTACATTTACTATCTACAGCACCCGCCACCCCTGACATCCCCCACTCCCCCCGTTGACAATTTACTAGCGGTACAGAAGTGGGCCAGTCGAGAGTCCCGGGATGATTTTTAGTCCCATTCCACCACTGGCTACATGACCGTATGATCGCCCATATTGACGCACCTAATTCCTAAACTTCTAACAGATACAACATAAACCGATCCTTCAGCCTCATATGAGCTCTCAGACACGTACAAAATTAAACTTTCATCGCTGTCTGAGCTTGCTGCTGTGTGCGCCATCGTGCGTTTACATCATAGACTGGTTTCCATGCAGATGCTGGGATCCTGAACGGTGCAGCTGGAGCGCTGTGCCCGCAATGACGTCACACATCATTTGGCGGGACTTGAAGAATCCCCGAGAAGATCCAGAAAATGGTCAACATTGAAGGCAGATTAATGGTTATCAAAGTACAAATATCCAAAATCAGTTCAGTAACGGTTTTCAAGGGGACAATATGTACTCAAATTGATGGGTTTGGATGTTGGGGGAAACTCGTGTCACAGGCTCTTTAAGTTAAAGAAGCTCTTATCTTATCTTAATTAGTCGTTTCTATTGCAGCTAGTTCAACAATATTACATTTGGGATTTAAGAAACTTGCAATACATGTACAATACACCAGGCTTGTAATTGTAGTTGAATTACATATTTGAATGTTTATTTTAAAGGTTGAAAAACAACTTTGTTATTCCTAGATCTAGGGCTTGGCAGTATACCCTTAAATCATGTAAATTACATTTTCTCAATCCTTGGGAGGATTTACAATTCATAAGGTTATTCTATTTCAGAAGCATCACATTTTAGGTGTTATTGAAGGCGAGAACGTTGACCAACAATAATACAAGTCTTGAAATACCTGCAAAGCACCGTTACACATATTTTTAAAATACTGGTTATCTGATCCAGTTATGGACTGTCAGTACCACATGCTTTAACTTAATAATCCGTTTCAGCTCAGATAGAGTAAGAACATCTGCACAATCAATTAATCTGCTGTTTTTGATTTTGGAAATCTTCAGATAGCGAGCAAGCTTACATTAGCTGCCTGAATACATCGCAGACACTGATACAGGCTACCACATCAAATACAAAGCAAAAGGTCTATGACTCTTGTAGATGAATGCAAGCCAGAGCCAGCAAGCCACCTGGAGTCACAATAGTCCTTTAAACTGTGTGCATAGAAACATATAGAGAGTAGAACTGGCATTGAACTGCCATAATAATTTGACTATTTCAAAATGACATAGCGCTTGTAATGTGCATAGACAATAGAAATACAATGGGTTAGTCTGATACAACTTTCATAGTATTTTCAATAGCAAAAGAACACATACAAGTAGCTGCCAGTCTGACCATCCTGCTGCTACGTTGATTCTGGTGATAAATAGGAATATCCCTTTTTACTGTCTTCCTATTTTTATTAGTGCAGCTATTTACATTACAGTTTACGGGACTGTTGTGAGTACTCTCAGATAGGATAGCTTGTTTTACCAGTTTTATTTCAGGTATCCCTTCATGGATACTTACCATTACTGGGATAACAAATAAATGACGTTTGTTCCTAGTGTGGCATAAGAATACATAACAGTCAGAATGACGTCCATTTCTCACTTTTTTGCATCCCATACCAACATTCAGAAAGTGTGCTGGACATGGAGCGTGGCAGAAAGTGGTCTATGTGTTAGTACTTTCATTAATGATACCAAAGTGCATATAATGTTAAAGTAGAAATATTAAAAACGTTGGTAGCGGATGTTATCCCCTCTAGAACACTCCAATATTGATGTACTTGTCAGACTATAAGTGCTACCTAACATCTGCCATGTCAAAGTTATTTTGAAGAACGTTTGGCCAGTAAAAGACTAAGAGCTGTATCCCCCTAAGTAAATAAACTTCAACAATGAGTCAGGAAAAAAAAACCTACAAAAGCCACATGTCCGTGCCTTTATTGTATTACTTCCCTTAACAAAGTACCTTCTGCCCAAAACAAAGTGAGTGTGAGACGATTTGCTGAGATCTCTACTTTGGGAGCCGCTGCTGTCTGGCTGTAGTGCTTATTTGTAGACGATCAAACCCGCTTCCTTCCACTATGTAATCTGTCCCACATGGATTTCCTCCATAGTCCATTAAAATGTAGCGTAGAGGGGCTAGAGGAGAGATGGGAACATAGAAAAAGAGGTGCCCTTCCTTTGCCTCAACATGCGGCTTTGATAGAAACTTCTGTCATGTTTCAATCAGACTGAAATGTGATTTGCAAGGTTCAGGAAAACCTCTCAATCCCAATCCATCTCCAAGATGGATGCAAATAAGCCCCATGTAATTGTATTGTTGCATCTGTTTTTCCTTTAATGAACTTAGACTTTTAATTGTCATATTTCAATTATTGTTAAGTGGATTTACCAGGAGCAGCAGGGTGTGTGTTACGACTTTATCGAGTAGAAGCCACATTTTTGTATAATGTTTACTTTTGATATGAGTCCTGATTCCCTTGTTGGAAACTACTTGTATCCACAACTCCCGGTAAGCCCGCAGGTGATTCAGTATTCAGTTCCTTTACTTTTACTTTGGGTAAATGCCAGACTGCAAAAGTGTTCCGTTATGATTATTTAAAAGTACATATTAATTGCGAAATGTTCTTAAAGTTTTAAAGTTAAGGTATTAACTTACTATATAGCTACGTGTATATATTATATATATATATATATATATATATATATATATATATATATATGTTGCTTATTCTATAACATTTCAACATATTTTATGAGCTCATCGTATTGACTTTTATTTGAAAAATAAACTAGTAAAAAGTCAAATACTTTCAATAAATAATCGAAAATACTCTGTATAAATATATACATTCCACCAAAGATCAGAATATAGTTTTATAATCTTGTGATTGATCTCATATCTCCAAGTTTAACAGTACAGGTATATGAATGATGTGGGAACGCACACATTTGACCGGTGAGTGAGTGGATTAAAAAAACACCTTTTAAAAAAAGTTGTTTTATTTCCTTTTTCTCTATCGTTAATCTTTTATTGTCCCTCAGTGGAGACAGGTAGTGCGAAGTTGAACAGAAGAGAGGGGTCTGTTTTACATTCTCTCACTCTGAGTCTTTCTCAGAGGAAAACAGCTGCGGTTTCCAGGAGGCTTTTTTTGCCTGTGATGGACAGCGGTCTGGTTTTGGCTCGGCCTGCGATGTAGGATGCAGTTTATGAGCCAGAGCACAGCGAGGGGTGGAGGCGAGGGCGTATTCTGGCACAACCCCCCCCCCCCCTGCTCGGAAAACGAAGTCCCCCATGACGGAGACCTTTTCGACCTCATCGTGAGAGCATCAGGGGAGAAGACCTGCTCCTTAACCTCTGAGCCCACTTGCTACATAATCCTGATACCGCAGCCTCTCACTGTTATCTTTCAATTAGGGATTCACTTTCAGTGTTTGTGTTGACTGGTCGTAAATGATACCTTTCACACTTTCTTATTATTATATGAAAACCATCTTGTTTTTACTCAGTGTAACATTTTGCAGCATACAAATCAGAATCAAAATAATTTTTCTCTAGTCAACCAACATAGTGCTTTCAGTGTCCTGTCGAGGTACAACAATGTTTGTCAGTTAATATCCACATGAAAATGTATATAAATAAATCACTTCAAATCATGCAAGGGGAAAAAGGTCAAGTTAATGTTTCAAAACGTACTGTTCTGTTACAAATAAGGGATTATTCTCTGTCGAGAGTGGGGTACATTTACAGATATCAATTAGTTGATTATTCAGAGAATGAATCAACAGTTTTGCTGGTTCCAGTTTCTCAATATGTGATGACATTTCTGGAGCAAAGAACAAGAATACAAGGAGCACACAGGAGAGCTTTGAATTGATGTCAGATACTTTAGATTTATTGGAATTTACAGCCGGAGAATTGACATAGACATATTCTGAGACACCGATGTGACACAGCTTCGCGCAAAAGTTATCCTCCCCTGTCACTGATACTTAACCACTCCTAATCCATAATCCCCATTATTCTACAAGACGCTGTAAATCCTGTCTCTGGCAGGTGAAACTGTCCCCAGGGACGTATCCCCCGATAAGATGGACCCAGGTGTCCTTCCTGCTCTCTGACCCTCTCCATCAACGCTGTCCTGTGATTATCTGAATCAGATATCGTTAATAACTCTGCCTTATCACAGGAGAAGGCAATGTGCCTGTGCTTGGAGAAAAAAAAAGGAGTGAGAGGGGAGGAAAAGGCCCACATAATTAAAACTTAGCTAAATAAACTAACCAGATAAATACATTCCCTGGCAGTATTATACTTAAATGTAAGTAAACATCGAGACAATTTAACGTCTATTTCACAAAGCAACAGCATTTTTTATTTAACTGGGCTAAACATTAAACAAGCAATACAAACAAAAAAACATATGCAAACTATTCTCTGAAAGTGTAATGTTTTTTGGTCTATTTTCTATTTAATAGAACAAACAATATGTGTTAGAATATTTAATAGAACAAACAATGAATCACTTAAATGGCAGTTTAATTGGCGATCCATTTGAATGAAAATAACATCCAATACTGGTTATTCAATATATCAACACAGCATTTTATTATATGCCGTAGAAACTGTCGGCTCATTAACCCTTTTACAGTCAAACATCTTAGCCGGCTTTCAAACCCGTTTAGAGAACAGACTGCTGGTGTCTGGTCTTAATGATTCTATGACAGTCACCTACACTGTCATCTTGGCTAAATCAGTGTAGCTTCACGTTCTGATTTCCTACATGGTGCCACATTCGTTATTTTGAAGAAAGTAAAATGAGTTATCTGCTGCTAACCCTTCTCTCTGTGTGTGTTGTCCAGGCCTTTGTCTCCCTCTCTCTGCTGTACTGGGCTCTGCGGAGTTTCTCCCAGATGTTCAGCATCAGGAAGAAGACAGACTGAGACAACATAAGAAGACTCGGACCACATTTGACTTTTTTAAGTCAAAATTGACATTGACATAAATCCATATTTATCCATGTTTTAATCACCTTAAATATTTGTTTAATAACATATCTGCATGTAGAGTACGAGACGCAGTTACCTCAAGCTTTTGCTTGATTTACTTTAAACGTTTTATGTATAACTGTTTAAGGTCTTTATACCATGTAAAGCAGCCATAAAACAAGACTCTCACATGACACATTTCTCTCTCCTTATAAATGTCTTCTGTGCTTTTGTCTACACTGTAATAACAGAGGTGCTGCGGTGCTAATTAAAGTACTAATACATTAACATTTTTAATATTGCCTTTTTTACTATGCAACATATATATATATATATATATATATAGAAATGCTGCTTATACTTTTGCCTTTTAATTTTGATTTGCACAACACTGTACACTGTACATTGTTTTTCAATTTCTTATTGCAATGAAAGATTTGTAATCTCCACTTTTAATTTTCCCTAAAAATACCAGACAACCTGGAGGTGTGTGTGTGTGTGTGTGTGTGTGTGTGTGTGTGTGTGTGTGTGTGTGTGTGTGTGTGTGTGTGTCCGCATTAATTCCTCCTCCCAGCCTCCAGATCTTGTGTGGGAGTGACACACAGTCCTCAGCAGATGGTGCTGTTATCAACCGCCAAAAGTCTTGTCAATCCACAAACTGTTTACAAGTGGCAGCTGTGTTCAACCACACACCTACATCCATGGTTTTGGGAGGCATTAAGTCATACACTCAAATATTAAGGTCAAGTAAAAATAACAGGAAAAATACTTTGATGTTAGATGTTAAAAATATATTGTTATGATAGATTATAATTTCATTTCATTCGGGTGTTATGCATAAAGATGAATATAAATGTAAATATGTTGATATTAAATAAATTATTGGGTGTGAGATCAGTCTCATCACAAAGCAACCAAATGCAAAAATATCTTATGCCTGCGCCCTTAAGAGTGTGTAAAATCTGTACTTTTATATGATACTACTTAAACATAACTTTAATATTAACCCCTGATATATCAAAGTCATATTTATAAATAATAGGAAAATCCTCCTCTCACAAAATCATACCTAGATAAATAATTAACAACTGTTTAGTGATAAACAATGCAAAATATGAGTTTGTGGAAATTATGAGAAAGATATCTTATTATATGTATGTTTGATCTCATTCTCACAAAACATTATTTCATAAAAGCATTACTGTTTACATACTAAGGTAAACATTATAGTTTCAGTGTGAAACTATGAAAGAGTTATTATAACACCACAGTACTGTATGCGGTTTATGTAAATGACTGGATTTTGTGAAAACGGTATGAATATTCATGATGTGTCATATTAACAGGCCTACAGATGGCATCACTGCTGTACATATGTGCAGCACACCCATGGGCTTCACTGAAATATCAGAAATCTTAATAAATGTGTTCACACCACAGGTGCACATCACATCTGTTGGTACATAATGACCTCATTTGGATGTACATGTGCACTATTAAAATGACTCTGGGAATACCTAGAACACTAATCACCTCTGTGTTTTATAACTACAAGAAGATACATCTTTTTGTTTTTATATTCAGGTACAATGACATTTTGCAACACTTTTTATGGTGTAGGTAAAAAAAGCAAATGAATAAAAGCAGTAATAGTTTTACATTGACTACATTCCTGTTTACGTTTACATCTTTGTATATATTTATAATTGTACATATACAGTACTACCTCTCTTTATTAGTTCAGTTCATTTATTTTAAATACTGTCAAATATGAATACTTTACTTTAATTGATTGTCGTTTTTATATTTGAGCCCTATATTTTAACTTGCTTTATTTTTGGTTTAAAATCTCATTAAATGTTCTACTTGCGTAACTTTCAATTAAATAAACATTTAAAAAGGGTTTTCACTGCAAATGCTTCACTGTTACTGTTGCGCATATAAATAAAAAATGGATTTTTAAAATTTATTTTAATTGATTCATCTACTTAACATCATACATGAACATCATACATTCTACATACATACAACAAAGTCCAGGGGCGGACATACAAAGCAACAAGACATTACATACAGTAAATAATTTACATTTTGATACTTCAGATTAAATATTTTGGAGTTGAACCTTTTGTCCCGTCTTTTTCCTAATAAAACATTCTACATCATACCACAATATTCTACAATACAAGCATTCATAAAAAAATTGTCAATAGTCTCTTCTTGTAGATTACAAAATGTACAGGAATCTTCAATATCAAGTCCAAATCGTTGCAGTGTCTTTTTTGCTGGATATATTGTGTGTACAATTTTAAAAGAAACCTCCTCAACTTTATTATTGAGCAATAGTTTATTTTGAATTTGAATCTTGAATTTGAATCTTGAATTTGAATTTGAATCTTGAAACTGAATCTTGAATCTTGAAACTGTTCATGTCTTGGTCAGTGATGTCACTGCCACTAATTTCCAGCAGGGGTGAAAATCAAGCACCTGCTGTGACATCACTAATTTACATTTCTAAGAGAAATTGATACATTTAAAATAATCTAGAGTTTTGGTTCTTTGTTTTGTTTATTTTGTTTATTGTTTTCTGCATAGTCTCTTGTCCACACTCCAGTCCAGTTGGTGGCGGTAATGCACCTAAAAGTTGGTTTGCCAACCACCAATAAACACTAAAGAAGAAGAAGAAGACATCACTAATTAGGGTGTGGCCAACTACAGGTTTGAACCTTTATATATACAGTCTATGGTTTGAACCCATGAGGGGGTCACATAGAATGCATTTTTATATATATTATATCATTACAATATGCTGGATTTTATTTGAGATTATTTTGAGTGGTCCATTTTGTGTTTTGTAAAGAAACCCACAATGTTCACCACAGAAAAAAGCCGAGGTTAGACCCTCTGTTCGCTAAGCTAATGGTATCAGCAATTAGCATGTCTTCATTCCTCCACTACATGCAAAGTAAATGGAGTTAGTATAAATTGGAAGTTTTCTTCCCAGCCTTTTTCAACAACAGAAAATGTCAACAAACAGACGTGAGTATCATGACTGCAATAACGTTTCAGGTAAATTTGTTCTTTTGCATTTAGCTAGCAAGACTTGCTAATGTCTTTAGCTATAGCCTACATGCTAAGGAACAAGATGCTGGGTTTGAGTGTTAAAGCAAGCTTGTCTGAACAGGATTACACTTCAACTTTGAACTGAAACAATGTACATTAATTTGCAGGTTACTTTTATCCAGTGGAGAAAGATGTATTCTGATTCTCACCTAGGTTAAAGTATACTCCAAAAACAAAGTTTAAAGTCCTGCATTCAAATCTCTTCTTGAGTAACAGTATGTACATATTATAACATAATACTTAAACTATAGATAGAGCAGTAAAATAATCCCTGTCAGTATTTCACAAGTATACATTCAGAAGATGTTTTAGTTATAATGCCACTGCATTTTTCTGGTCTAAATGTTTAATGTTGTGCTAATTTTAGCTCTTTTTATATAGACTATACTCTTGGGCTGTTTAATGGCTGTACGGAACCACATATTTCCACAAAATAGATTTCTACATGAATGTAAGTATAGCTTATTCAGCCTAATAAGTAGAATAATTTCTTAGCACTTAAAATAACACTTAATACTTCAGTCCTTCAAATTCCTTCACTAAAATAGCATTCAAAATATGGAGATACAGTACTTACCCAGAGATTTGAGACAAATGTAATGGAGTTAAAGTGTAGTATTTGTAGTATTTGTGGAGTAGAATTCAAACACAAGTATCAGGATCATAAAGGCAAAGAAGCAGTAATCTACTCATTAGGTATAAAAGAGAAAAATAAACCCATTTCTTCCACGTTGATTGACTGATATTTTTCTTTTCATTATCTAGTCCATTTAGTATGATATGAAATGTGACCTTATAGTTACTGAATACTATTTTACAGGCAAATATGCAGAGCCCTTCTCTGTGCTGCTCTGCTCTTATTCTCTGCTCTTTAATGATCCGCTGGGTTATTGAAGCGATCATCCGCCCAGTGGAGAAGCTGACATATTGATCTCAGTGTGGAAGGATATGGCCTTCACCTTTTATGAAATCCTCCTAATGGGCGGTGAGGGAATTCTGCCGGGGGTCTCGCTTAATGGAACGAGGAAATGTTGCTAGAGAAAGACGATCAATGAGTGAGCCAATGAGAATTATCTGGCTGTAATGTAAAAGAGGGCAAAAAAACAAACAGTGGTTATTTCTTTTTTTACAGTCTCTGGTTTATCTGAATATAGCAACAATGTATTTTGAAAAACAATTTCATCTAAACATTGAATCTTAATTCAACTCTTGCCTAAGAATGGCAATAACTCTCTGTCTCTGTCTCTCTCTTGATAAACATGTGGTTCTTTAGAGCATATTACAATGTGTGTGTTCATGGTAAAGAGGAATTGTGTCAGTCAGTGCAACAGTTGCTCTTTGATGGGTATACACACAGCATGTAGACAGCAAAGCTTTCTGTAGAGGCATTCATGGTTCCAAGAGGATTCATTTTAGGGGTTTCAAATGTGGTTATACAACATGGGTTATAAGTGTAACCAGGTGAACAACTATTAATAGAGATGGTTACTGACAAACTTTTGTAAATGAAAAGCTGTCACTTTAGGAGACGTGTTGACATTTAGAGATCCGCAAAGAGAGACACACCGTGATGATGTCACGAAATGTAAAAAACTTGCTCTATCCTTTATGACCAGGCTACATTAGTAAGATGTCTCAACAAGTAATAAGACCGCTATCATGATTAACTAAGATGGTAACCATTGTAAACTTCCTACCTTCCTGTAACCTCCAGCATTTTAACATTGTCTTTGTTATTGTGTCGTTATGCTAGTGTTAACATTCATTTAGTGCTACTGTTTCAAAGTACAGTTAGTATGGCTGTAATCTTAGTCTTGTAAGCTTTTTTTTGGACAACCTCTATGCTACAGGGGCATATGCTTAGCGCCTTAGATACAAATTGGATTTGTTAATGATAAAAAAAGAAAATGAAACATGGCCAGACAAAACCACACTCAAAAATGTCAACCTACCGCAGAAAGTCAGGAGTGCAGCTCCCTTTCTGCTCCCCACGAGATGCGAATGAAGATATTCACATGCCAGTTTGATATCATCACAGCGCTTGCGTTAGCGTAAGAATGTGTTCTGCTCACTGGGTCGAGTACAAATCACATCAGCAGTGTTCAGGAAAACGTTTGAACGCCCGAATGCTCCAGACAACTTCACCTTCGTTGTGCTGACGACTGCTACAGTACTTGAGGTAAATGCATGGTTGTGATTCACGGTTGTGATTCACCTCATTAGTACACCTCAGTGCATTCACAACATTTTGAACCAAGTGTTGAGAAAGAACAGTGGCGTGAATGAGTTATGACTTTTAAAGCAAACTTTGAATCTTTTAATGTGTATCATCTTTTCAGAATGATAGGGGGTCATGGGCTAGTTAAAAACACAATTTCCAACTTTGACTTACTTACTTTTAACATTTCTGTCTACATTTTTTCACTGTACACCTGCATTACATCATAATTTTCCCTCATTACAGTATGCAACTTACAAGATTGCCTACCACTTGTTTAGTTGGCACTTTCATCATTGGTGAAATGGTAAGTGACTTTAAGTTAATTTGTAATCACATTGGTTCGTCCCTTTTTTATGGTGATAAATAATGTCAAAGTGATTTTAAAGAGCTGTCAAGATAAATAAAAGTACAGTAGCCGCAGATACTCGAACTGCATCAACGGAAATCTAAATAAGTCCGACCCACACTGCAGCAAAGATGGAAAGAATAACAGAGCAGATTCTCAATGATATGTAATTGTATCTGTATGTCATCACATTTAAATGTGTGTTTAACCTACACATGTTCGTTTTATCTTTGAATTAACACTTAAACCAAATTCACACTACAGCTCAACTTGTATGTCTGCGTGGCTCCCTCTTTTTCCTCTTTTCCTCATTACATGGCAGATGGGAAGAGCGAACAAATGTGATTTGCTCCCTCAGAGCCACAGAATGTTCCAGTGACTCATGCTCTGATAATATAGTTCAATGCTTTGCACCAACTGTCTGCAGGGGAAAGGAGGGGAGTCCCACCACACACATATATATATTCTAAGCAATTTTAAAGTATTTTGCAGTATTTCCATACCTTCTCTCTAACCTGACATTGCGGCACTCTCAACGAATACTAGGCAGGTGATTGAATAAGGAATCTATCAATAAACACTCTTACCGCCGCCAGTCAGGAGGAACATTTTAGAGCAAAGCTTTCAGTGCCGGTCTTTTATAACAAGGACATTCACCATTGTTGATGTTTTAGACAAACAGTCCTCTTTCTGTAATGCATCTCACATTCCTGTAGTTCCTCACAGGCATGGTGGATGTGGCTGGGTGGTCTCTAGCCGACCCAACACTTAAATGTAAGGCTCAAAACAGCTTTTTGCGCGAAATGTGATGACATGATTCATTGGAAGAAACCAGCTGCCATGCTAGGCAATGATAGGTGTGTTTGATGGACAATAATCTCACTGACCGATCTGTCAGTCTTGCAGAAATAGGTGCTTTCAAAGTAAAAACTACATGAGCCCCAACATACTCGCACATTTCCTCAAAATGGAAGATGCTTCAGGCTAATTATTGAGTTAGTATGTCAGTCTTTTTTCTTTCTTGATGTTCTTTTGCTTCTGCCTGGGGATGTGATCTCAGTGCGGGAGACCCATCTGTCTGTTAACCAGCCAGCATTAGCCCCATCCCCACGGGAAGGAAGACCCAGGGTCAGCCTGTGTTGGTGCATGGCACAAGACATTACGTAAAGGTCCCATTATGATCCATGGTGTTCTGCACTAGACTCTACACACAGGTTGCTATTTATAGCACAGAAGGCCAGAAGTGATGTATCGACTGTGTGCTGCTGTCACAGTCAGGCGGGTTATGGTGACACCAGCTCTCTTCTGAGTAACAGGCTGATTTTATTTGATTTTAGAAGTTTTAATGTTGATTTACATGGCAATAAATTAACTCTACAACCCATCTGCTGGTCATGGCAGACAATTCAGGCTGCAATATGTGCTCTATGATGTAATCGTCAAACATTAGAATCAGCTCTGGCTAACACTCAGGGAGTCAACACAAATTACAATGTTGTGCCTCCCTGGCCAAAGCAACATTGCCACTGTGTGATGATGAAGCATTGTTATGACTTCTCACATATTTTATATAAACAATACAATTATCTTAATACTGATTAAACCTTTAAGTTTACATGAGAAGCAGCTCACCACCGAAGCTAAACAGAGTAGGACAATTCCCAACCAGCATACACATTTGTATCAATGTGAGATCTAAAGAAAAAGGAAGTCCCACCCTGCCTTTAGACGATGATCCAACACCTACAGCTTTCATTACTCATGTATTATTAATGAATTCTTCAAAATGATCATACACTTTTATTTCTTTAACACTTTACAGAAAAAGTAATCCATAGTGTCTTCCTAAAAACGGTTAGAAGCAGTTTCCAATTATTAATGCAGACTGTTTTCACAATCCATGTTGGAAAACCATTTTCTCCATCACTGACCTCAAGCAGTTATTGACAGCCTGCTCCAGGCATATGTGATCCTCTGAGAAAACACAGTCTGCAGACTCAGACTTGAATGATAAAGTTATTGTTCTGTCAGGGTAATGTATGAGTCCAACGTGCAGCTTTACCACCAATCTCTTGTGACCTTAAAATATTGGACTACATTCCTGCTGCTACAAGTCTCGTTCTCAACACTTTCTAGCTTAATGTTAGACTGTTAGTACATGACACTGGTGCAGGCAGCACAAAATGAAGAATGCACAAGCATTGAGCACCATTTGTTTAGCAAAGCAATAATCCCTTGTTCTGCAGTGTTGCCATAACGTTGGCTTACTGAATGCTCCACTGGGTGTTTGAGAGGTGGTTTGACAGGGATATTTGTGATTTCAAATGGTTCAATTTTTTTGCTAAATCAAATGGGTGCTTTTACTTTTAACACCATCTTTGAATCCAGTCTCAACATTGGGTTTCTGTGCCTCAAGTGTCTTTTTCAAGAGGACATAGGGCGCCATAACATATTTTCTAAATTGGTTTTCTTGGGGAAAAAAAATGTTGGGCTATGAGAGACCAAAACTTCCAATCTCTGAAATGCAGTACAGGAAAGTGGCGCAGGACTGTTAAACGTAGATTCTGTTTATTGAGACAAAAGTAAAAACTTTGATTTTAATTTGTTTTGATGCAGTCAGTTGCCAGGGAGGCTACTCCAACCTGCCTATAGTCTGCCTGACCCACATACACAATGACCTCAAGAGATCTCGTAAGGAAGCAGGTCTGACGCTCTCACCAGTGACGAACATATCTGACGTGTATCCTTTGTGTATGTAATCTCCATGTAAAACTGTATGTAATCTCCATGTAAAACTGTATGTAATCTCCATGTAAAACTGTGTATGTAATCTGTAAAACTCAACAGCAGAGTTTTACATTAATATAGAGTGGGCTCTGACTTTATTTTGTATATCAAGCGCTGGATGTACAGTATAACGTTGGTTTAATTAGTACGTGTTGTCTTTCTGTCGACATACAGTAGAGACCGTCTGTCTTATTGCCTAAATGTAGAACTTTATATATGGGAAAACTAGGACAGAACATATAATAAAAAGACAATATAGTATTTTATTTACAACATTTCAGAAACACAACGGTGGATAACTATAGGGAATCTGAATGTTGACAGTTACATGTGAAGGACATGTCAATACTTCAAATGCCTCTTCCTCTGTGACACAAATGTTAACGCCCACATGACCTACACAGACGACACGGAGGCAACACTAAAACACAAATGTTATGTGCACTGCACACTGATTAGCCGCTACCCAGACACACTGCCAATATCTGGGTCATTGTTCAGCAATCTTTCCTGAAACTCAATCCATGCTGAGGCTTGTGGGTCAAATTAAACTGAGGATCCTGTAGGCGGGAGGTTGCGTAAAATGTGTGAGCAATGTAAAGGTTATCTGGTAAATGAATTGAAGACAATACGTTTGTTCCAGGAAGCAGCATGCTAAGGCCCTTTTATCCTTCCAGACTGGCCTGAATGCCAAAACAGCAGAGCAGAAACTGTTATTGAGTAACCTTTATGTGAACTGCAGCAGGGTTTTGCTCTGAACATACACACTATAAAAGCTCAATGTATATTGTACAGCATCTCCAATTGTGCAGCTGGAGGTTAAATATCTGGCTCATGGAAAACTAGACAGTCATTGGGAAGTTCAGAATAATACCAATACAATTTAAAGATATTGCTACTCCAACAATTTAACATGTATTATTAAATAAACATATAATAGTTTAAACACTATTGCTTTTACTGAGGTGTTTGGACAACACCTTGTATGAACTTTTTTGTTAGAGGCATAGTGAATCCTTGTTTGGTTGATGGCAAAGGATCAATCAATCAATCAATGTTTATTTATATAGCCCAATATCACAAATGTTACATTTGTCTCAGTGGTCTTCACAGTGTGTACAGAATATCAGTATGACAATACGACACCCTCTGTCCTTAGACCCTCACATCGTACAAGGAAAAACTTCCGGAGAAAACCCCACAGTTTAAAGGGAAAAATGGGAGAAACCTCAGGGAGAGCAACAGAGGAGGGATCCCTCTCTCAGGACGGACAGACGTGCAATAGATGCCGTGTGTAAATTGAAAAGATAATACATTTGCAACATAGGTAGTCCAAATGTTTGGAAATGCATGTGTGTATAATAGGAAGATGAATTCACGAGGATATCCATCCAGGATCGATGATCCAGGACCACAGCCACGACTCGCGATCTAGGGCTCGCGATCCAGGACACAGGACCGCAGGATCATCCATGACTTCGGATCCCGGCGTATATAGACTCCAAAAAGAAAGAAATTTGGGGAAGCTGGGTTAATCGGAACATGAGAGTACACAGGTATAGACAGAGAGAAGGAAGAAGTAAGATGTCCCCCGACAAACTAAGCCTATATCAGCAAAACTAGGGGCTGAATCTAATCAGCCCTAACTATAAGCTTTATCAAAAAGGAAGGTCTTAAGCGCACTCTTAAAAACGGATAGGGTGTCTGCCGCCCGAACACAAACTGGAAGCTGATTCCACAAATGTGGAGCTTGATAAGAAAAGGCTCTGGCTCCCATTGTACTTTTAAAGATTCTAGGAACAACCAACAACCCTGCATTCTTGGAACGCAATGCCCTAGTAGGACAGTAGGGTATAATGAGTTCTTTAAGGTAAGATGGCGCCTGCCCATTAAGGGCTTTGTAGGCAAGAAGAAGAATTTTAAATTCTATCCTGTGTTCTATAGGGAGCCAGTGTAAGGCAGCCAGAACAGGAGTAATGTGGTCCCTTTTCCTAACTCTGGTTAGTACACGAGCTGCAGCATTATGAATCAGCTGAAGCGACTTAACTGACTTCTTGGTACACCCTGATAATAAAGAGTTACAATAATCCAGCCTAGAAGTAACAAATGCATGGACTAGTTTCTCTGCATCGTTTTGAGGCAAGATATGCCTGATTTTTGCAATGTTACGTAGATGGAAGTAGGCGGTCCTTGAAATTGATTTTATGTGGGCGTTAAAGGATAAATCCTGATCAATTATAACACCAAGATTCCTTACAGTCTCACTGGAGGCCAAATTAATGCCATCCATAGTTAGTATATCTTTACATAATTTGTTTTCGTAGATTCTTCGGGCCAAGTACAATAACTTCAGTTTTGGTCGTGTTTAACATCAAAAAGTTTAAGGTCATCCACGTTTTTAAGTCTTTAAGGCAGTCTTGCATTTTATTTAGATGATTAATTTCATCAGGCTTAATTGATAAATATAGTTGAGTATCATCCGCATAACAATGAAAGTTTACAGAATGATTCCTCACAATATTGCCCAACGGAAGCATATATAATGTGAACAAAATAGGCCCGAGCACTGAGCCCTGTGGCACTCCATGGCTAACTTTGGTTTGCGTGGAAGATTTATCGTTAACACGTACAAACTGAGAGCGTTCAGATAGATAGGACCTAAACCAGCCTAAAGCAGTTCCCTGTATGCCAACTAAGTGCTCTAGTCTTTGCAATAGGATATCATGGTCGATAGTATCAAATGCAGCACTGAGATCGAGCAAAACAAGAATAGAGACAAGTCCCTTGTCTGAGGCTATTAGAATGTCATTTGTGACTTTAACCAGAGCTGTCTCTGTGCGTTCTAAAGCCAGACTGAAAATCTTCAAATAAATCATTGTTTTTTAAGTAATCACACAGCTGTTTTGCGACCGCTTTCTCAAGAATTTTCGAGAGGAACGGAAGATTAGAAATAGGTCTATAGTTGGCTAAAACCTCTGGATCGAGGTTGTGCTTTTTAAGAAGCGGTTTTATCACTGCTACTTTGAATGATTGTGGAACATAGCCTGATAATAAAGACATATTCATAATATTTAATAAAGAAGTGCTAATTAATGGAAAAACTTCCTTCAACAGCTTAGCTGGAATTGGGTCTAACATACACGTTGATGGTTTAGAAGAGAGAATCATTGAATGTAATTGTTCAAGGTTAATGGCTGAAAAGCATTCTAGTTTACTATCTAGTGTAATATTAGAACTTACGTTTCCGGGAGCTATTGATAACACTATACTGGTCAAAGGCAAGAGGTCATTAATTTTGTTTCTAAGAGTAACAATTTTATCGTTAAAAAAGCACATAAAATCATTACTACTGAGTGCTATGGGAATAGAAGGCTCAATCGAGCTGTGGCTCTCTGTCAGCCAGGCTACAGTGCTGAAAAGAAATCTTGCATTATTCTTATTCTCATCTATTAATGAAGAGTAGTAGGCTGCTCTCGCTTTACGCAGTGCTTTCTTATATTCATTGAGAGTAATATGCCAATTTAAACGAGATTCTTCAAGTTTAGTGGAACGCCATATCCTTTCAAGTTGTCTCGACTTTTGCTTTAGGATCTCACTTTGACACCTGGATTTCAGTCAAAATGTCTCCCATTAACAATATAGATGAACTTTTTGTGACCTTAAGGAAACTATATAATATAGAAAGAAGACATATTGAATCTCCATGTTATGTTTGGAGTTCCACAGGTTACTTGGTCCATTACTATTCATCGTTTACATGTTATCTCATATTAACTTCAGAATTACCGCAATGTAAAGTACATGGATTATATTTATAAAACCTTTCGGACTAAACACTATCTTTCCCTTTCCTATAGATTAAATACTGTGAGTGCCTAACAATGTTGTGTGTCATGCTAATTTGCTCTTTAGCATGTACTATAATGCAAAAGTGGGTAATTTTAGAATAAAAACAATTAATTGTAAACAGTAAACATTTTGCTTGTGTTTTCTGTTTAACATTTTTGCGATTTACATGATTTCCCTATTATTATATTAAAAGATTGAATTTGTGTCGCATAACGTCTTTCTCAAAACAGTGTGTGCGATTGTTTAAGTGTACAGTACGGGTGTGATTTAAATTATGTATATTGTTACTAATATTTTATTTTATTGATTTGTTTTCTGATTCATTGATCAAATAAAATTACATCAAATACGTGCTATCTTTTTTAATTAACACTGTCTTGTCCAGTTGTCTTAAAAATCTGGATCTGCTTAAACTCCTTCTGGATCTATCTTCATTTTGTACATGTATATTTTTGTACACACTTATTTGGGTTGAAAAGCACTTAGTGTTTTTACAGCTTGAGATTGTAAAGGCCCCTGTGGGAGGGTTGTGATATTGGGCTATATAAATAAAATGGACTGGACTGGGCTCATGTGTTGATGCTGTGTCTCTACCCTCTGACTTCATTACTATTGATTGCTCTCAGGGAGGCCACCTAAGAATCTGAGCTCATTTCGATATGTGCACTCATCATGCATTTCTGTGGATGAGAGAGTGGGCTAAGTAGCCTACCGAAAATGTCATGACACTGTTTGGAATATCAATGATGGAAGAACACATTAGCCTCAAGCAGCTTTATTTCTAAACATAATTTCACAAAAGTTATGGTTTTTTATCCTTTGAGACATGACGATTTTGGTAAATGAAAAAAAACGAGTAATTTCAAGCCCGAGTGGATCCTAGAGGCGAACAAACATTTAAAAATGCGCATTTCACCTCCTCATCCCCCTGAGGACATATGGCCATATTGTCGGAGGGGACTACAATAGACGTAAACAATGATTTTTTTTTTAAGCCTTTTTCTTGAAATCTGGACACTTACGCATCATCCGACATTTGCGTTGTCCCTCAAAACTGTAGCCTAATGTCGACCTTAAATATAGCTTCGTTGATAGTAAACGTAGAGTTTTGGATTCCTATTTTCCAAAGATCTAAACCAGAGATTTCTGCACATTTTAATATTTTGTTCTCAGCGTAGGGTTTTTATAGGTATTTTATTATTGAATTCACACTCACTGCATGCATGATGTGATTGCTAATGTACCTCATGTTTTGTGTCCCCAGGAAATAAGATGGGGAATAAAGAATTGGTTAGAAAATGTCCTGTTCCATCTCCTGTCCCCCTTCATC
The DNA here is from genome assembly GCF_902827115.2 of Pseudochaenichthys georgianus. Lineage (NCBI taxonomy): Eukaryota > Metazoa > Chordata > Actinopteri > Perciformes > Channichthyidae > Pseudochaenichthys > Pseudochaenichthys georgianus. Next base: position 30,734,058 of record NC_047518.2, read on the forward strand.
ATCTTCATCCCCTTCCCCTTATTTGTCCCAATTTCTTATCTTTTCTGCTCTCGCTGTGCTCTACTCCCACCCTCTACTCACTTTGTCTTCATCTTCCTCTTTTTCCCGCCTTCTCTTAGGGCATCCCACAGGTTGCTGCACTTACCGCCTGTCGCGTTGAATGCTAATGCTGTCGTTTGATGCGTGCCACTGTTGCCAGAGTAGAGATGGCTTTAAAGAAGGAGGGAGGGAGGGAGGGGGGGGAGTAGTAGAGGGAGACACACAGAAGAAGCAAGAGAGCAGAGGACCTAAGGGCTTTTTTATTTCAGGGCAGGGAGGGGGAAGGAATTGAGAGATTGAGGGAGGGATGTGACGTGAGCGAGCGGGAGTATGGAAACTGATCATTGCAGGCAGAGCAGTGTTGGATAATTCTGCTCTCCCTCTTTCCCTCTCCCTCTTTCCCTCTCCCCTCGCGCTCTCTCTTGCGCTCTCACTCTCTCACCACTATACATCCCTAGCGGAGCTGCTCTGACCAGAAAAACAAACACCATCCACATACTCATACTCTGACATGCAGCGGAGAGGGCTGCTGCCTCTGTTCCCTCGTCTCCTCTCTTTCACACACAGACACTCACCCTCTATCTAATTACAAACACCCACTTCTGCCCTGCAGTTGAAGGAGACCGAAAGAAGGATACGGCAGTAATGTGGCTGAGGAGCTTCATCTGAAAACATCTGCCTGGAGGACTCCTCCCTTCTCCTCTCTTGGTGGTCAACCCCAGCTCTGCAGCAGGTGAGCTTCATGTTGATACCACATCTCATTCATGGTGCTGTATGTCGCAGTGGCCACTATCTATTATATCTGAGCGGCATGGCATCAGTGATGTTTGAGCTTAGATCTTGTGTCAGTGTGGTGAACAGAGCATGGATCCACACTGAATATACTCACTGGATCACTGGAGGACAATGATCCGATGACATTTGTGGAAATGGGTTTGATTGTTGAATGGATGCCAGCAGAGTGTTTTGAGGATGCACTGCAGTTAGGCAACATTGGATAGAGAGAGAGGATCATTACAGTGCAGTGCATGGCAGGAGTACTAGAGTCATAGACATTTAAGATGAATACAAAGATTCTCTATCAGCTCCTTCTTTGGCTTTGTGTGTGAAACCTTGAAGACCATGCCGAGTGTTTTGTAGTTTCAGCTCCAGCTGCAGATCAAAGTTTATATGAGGGAGGCTGATTCCTACGCACCCAGCGTGTTCACACAAAATCAATGGTGGCTGCAAATTGTACTGAGTGTTGCTTATCCTTTTTACATTGTGTCAATATAATACTAATGTTGCCTTCTTATTTTGTATATATTTTGTTCATGCAATTATCCTTTTATAAAGGGGTATCATGTTGTACCATCAGGAAAGTCTTCGCCCATGAATTAATAAACACACGCACTTGCATAAACACAGGCAAACAGACGTCCAAGCTAAATTAGACACATCTATAACTCATCAATGTAATTTATTTTCTCACACACACACATCCATCCACCTCACGAATGAACATGACTACTTGTTGATTCCTGGTTTCAGTATACCTTTTACACTGGAGATCACACACACACACACACACACACACACACACACACACACACACACACACACACACACACACACACACACACACACACACACACACACACACACACACACACACACACACGACAGCTACACAAACAGTAAGGGACAGCCTTGATGTTGTACTCATATGATGGGAGCTCCTCCTCCACAACAGCTAACACTTGATCCACGCTCCTGTATGGTGCATGATTCTGTTTTAAACAGTCGCTGCATTCCTGTTTTGGTTCTCCATAATGAATCAAACCTTTTTTTGATTTTGATATACTTTATTAATCCCCGTTGGGAAATTGTTTCTCTGCATTTGACCCATCCTAGTGTTAGGAGCAGTGGGCAGCCATTTTGAACAGCGCCCGGGGAGCAGTGTAGGGAACGGTGCCTTGCTCAGGGACACCTCGGTAGCACTTGGTCTTGCCGGGACTTGAACTGGTGACCTTCCAATTGCCAAGCCAAGTCCCTATCGACTTTGCCACCACCGCCGCCATTTAAACCTTGTTTAAATGGCTTTAATGGTATTTTAATAGGAACACTGGCAGCTTCTAATTTACCTCTAGTCAAACACTACACATTGGACTCGGTTAAAAAATACAAGTAACAGCTGACAAACTGTTGATCGTGTTGTCATGATAGCAACCAGTCAAGCTGAGGGAACGTCATTTGAAAAGCAGCACCATTGTGATTATTTTCACTCAAGGACCCTTCCTCTTACCTTCCACTTGCTGCCAACAATTCATGATGCTTCACCCTGAAAACATCCGTTAAGCCGATGGTAGATTTGGGTTTTTACTTTGGGGTGGATCTTTTCTTCAGAAATGTCACCCACCTCACTCCCATATTCTTTTCATTCCTCTGAATCACAAATAACCTCTATACTATGCATATTCCAAGTGTTATAAAGCAACACTAACGTAGACCTTATGTATATGTTATGTGCCTAGGTCAAATGTTATCAGAAACTTCCCATTATGTGATATGCCCTTTTCTGTTATTATTTGTTTCCATCCAAAAAATGGTCTCCATAAATGTTTAATTATGGTGAATTCTGTAGTCATCTGTTCTGCTTCACATAAAAGTCAATGCCTGAAATGTCCAATCGTTGCAACATCTATCAAAACATGGCGATCAAGAGACCAAAGCCCATTTTGGCTCTTCTTTTGCCAAGCATTCAGATGACAGCTACAGACGGAGGCAGGGAACTGGGGAAAGTGACACATCAGGGTTTGGGAATTGAGGCAAAATGACATTTCGAAATAATTGTCTGTATTGATATACCTAGAGTTTTTTGGACCTTTTACAATATAGAAAAAACACAGCTTATTGCAAACAAGCTCCAATTCAGCCATACAGTATATAGATTAGTTGGGTGCATCTATTTGGTGAATTTACCGTTCATTTTCACAGCCATGAAGTAATAAGAGATTTGTGCCGCTGTTAATGGGCAATGATCTGATATTGTTTTTTTCCCGGGTTAGACTCCCCGCTGTGCGTTGCTGCCCGGGGAATGCTCGACTGACGGACAGAAAAGGCCTGAACACGATGAGCAGCCAGGACAAATGGGTCACACTGACCCCAACTGAATTCGCCTTGCTGCAGGATTACACTCAGTGTGAGTAGGAGAGGGACTCTCTGTTTGTGCCTGGCTGTGTGTGATAAGGGCAGAATGTCTTTTTCTAGGTGTCTCTTTGTACGTGTGATCATGTTCTGCTTGCATGTGTCATGATACTCAGGAAGCCATTACAGGTGCTCAGCTCCAAGTAATCCATTCCATCAACCAGTGTTTTTCTTGTAATTTGTGGATCTCAGAACAAAGAGGAGAAGAAAAGGTTGATTTCAGGGATGTCTTTGACCACTTTTTAACTTCATTTATCACAAATTAAAAGAAGCAGTAACGGGCAATACCAATAACAGACCCTTCTATTTATCGTGCAGCATTAGTTGGTTACTATTGCTAGGAACATTTTTAACATATATAATAATTAACTTGTAACAATAAAAGATGAGAAGTGACCATTGTTAAGGCAGGCAACAGGTGCAACGTATTCCCTTCTTCATTTTCACTCTAAATATTACTCCTGGAGAAAATAGAGAGCACTCCATAACAAATGGCACATTTTCACTTCATCAGGTTGGGTTATTGGAAAGTTGGCATGATCCCAATTTCTGCCTTTATATCTCCACTAATCCTCCCTTTACCTCGAGAGACATTAACGATAGCATCAATCCACCCAGTTAAAAAATATCAAGAGAATTTCTGTCTGCTTCAAAACTACATTATGACTCAATTCCCTGCTTAATCTCAACGTCCCTTCTTCTATTGATAAACTGTTGTCGTCGTAATTTCACACTGCATGTTCGTCATGCTAATGTAGGTAGCTCAAGCTGCTGAAGCATGTAATCTGTGTGGTACCGCCTTAGCTCTGAATGATTCATTCGCAACCCAACAAATGGCTCCCCTGCTCAGCAGACTGTGCTCTGGATGCCTGGAGTTTATGTTACGCTCCAAGATGTTGACACATTTCATCATTTGAAATGGTACCAGGGACGGAAAATATGACGATACCTAGCAGCCTAACTGTGGGATGTTGTGCACCACCCACACATAGCTTTGGACGGACTTTGAAAGTACAAGTCGGAGTAAATTGTTTTGCAGTAAGAAAAACAATGGAACTCACTGTCACAAGAAATGTGTTGTTGGTGTTTAACTTTTATATATCCTAAGTGCTTTTTGTGCCAGGGTGTAGACACAGGGTGGAATATATTACAGCTATTTTCAGTGTCAAACATGATACCTTCGAGATTTCAACTACTGCACCAACTGGCTATAAATCTTAATAATTGATGCTCTTCACCTAAGATCTCTAGTTCCACTGTTTTCCTTGGTAATGACAATTCTTCGTTTTAAATGTGCTATGCCTTGTCATACATTGTCAACATTGTTCCACATTCACAGTCTTCGAGAGCCAATCAGGTTCTGTTTTTTGTTCCTATGTTCTTACAATTTTTGCCTTTGTGGTGGCTAAGTAGTTTTTAGAATTAAACAAGTAAATGTTTCAGAGACGTGAGGCTTAACAGAAGCGTGTAGTTGTGTTGGAATAAAAGGCAGGATGAAAAAAAGCACAGCAGTAATGGAGAACTAAAGAGTCTCGGTGTGGGTGCACGCCTGCGTGAAGGCGTGTGTGCACGCTAGAAAGATTTGGATAATCATGTTTCAACGAGCTCCGGGCAGCGCTTTGTGCACTGTGCAGCTAAAGGTTATAAAATATCCCATTCTCTGAGCAGCAACAATGGGCATCACAATGCTAGCCTCCCCTCTCATCGCGCCTCCTACTGAATGTCTCCCTTCGTTCTCATTAAAGTGAGCCGGGCCCACTTTCATAACATTTTAATAGCTGTGCACCGAATCAGATACCTGAGATCTATCTCTCAACAGTTAGACTCTCTTTGTCTGATATAATTGCTAATGTGTGTATTATGTAGCCCAGTGCTGCTTCACAGAGGGAACATTCTTTTACTTCTAAAGCTAGACAAGATCTTCAGTGTGTTTTAGAAACCTATGAGAAATAAGTCATGTCCTCTGACTAATGTGTGCCACACAATGGTTTATTCTTTAGCCTGATTAAGGAAATACATTGTAATTCAGCTGTGGCTGGTGAATGTGACAGGCAATCGGTGGATACGTAATCACTCTGCTTCGTAATGGGTCTGTGTCGACAGCGTGCTAATAAAGGTGGTCAATAATGATGACACCCACAGTCCAATGCGAAGCAATTATATCTACTCACTGTTGGTCAAATGCATACTGAAAAAAATCAAAGGTCCAAAGCCATTAGTGCCTGAGGCAACACATTGTTACAGCCACCACAAAGCTGCTAAGAGGAGCTCAAACGCACATCTTAATGGGGGCAGAAAATCAGCTACTAATAATGCTTTGTGACTAATAGACCTTTAGCAACAGATGTATGGACAGTTTAATAGAGTGAAATACATTATGTAACATTAATGATACACTTTTCCCAACTTTGACTGATTTTGAATATAAAATAATCAGCAACTACAGTACACTTTCCTTTTTTACCTGCTAGGTTAAATCCAAATGCACCAGCTAATTACCAATCAGTGACACGCTTTGCTGTTTAATGAACAGCAACTTTACATTAGGGTTTCCGGCTGCGTTATATAGTAGATGAGGATGTTTTGGAGTACAGTATCGGCGCGCAAAACTGCTGTTTTATCCACAATAGGAGCCAAAGATCTGCGTTTCCTTGTGCTAATTGAGCTTGTTCACAGGTGAGAGAAAACAAAGCTAATATGAAGCACTTCTAAATTCAAACAACAGCTTTGTGAAGGGTGAACCAGGCCCTAAGCTGCAAATGAAAATGTTACTTTTAATTAATTTGTTACATTTATAATCTGGTATCTGTGGTGCAGCAAATGGATTCAGCAGCGGGACTCCTAAACACAGCAAATGCCTCAATGCTCAAGATATGTTGTTGTCTACTCTACTGAATGCTAAAACTGTATTTTTAAAACGGGTGAATTACATTTGCCATTTTGGTCACCTACCGGTCCGATTTTCATTAAATGTATAGGCTAGCATAAAGCAAGGATGAAAGTCCGAATCACGTGGCAGATGCACGCAATATTTTTCACTCGTGGTGGATAATAATGTTATTCTTGTGTAATGAGCCATCCTGCATGAGTACCTACAGTATGGCATTTTTAGTATATTTTGATACCATTACTTTGGTTATTTTAATCTTGTATGCATTTGAATGCAGTTTTTTTTTTTTAATTGTGTCATTCCTTTTTTTATTAGGATTGAATATTTGTTCAAACTGTTTGTCCTAGGTGGAACTTGTTTAGCCTGTAAGCTAACATGTGCTGCTGACATGAGGTGACACAGTAGTCAACAGCATAAGGTACTTTGTTTCATATCTGACTCATGAGTGGGAGGGTGTAACGCAGACATTATGGTGCTGCATCGACACTAATTACCATGACCAGGTTTCAGCAGCTCTTCAAAGTGTTGATGACAAAGACCAGACTGTACTGTGAATACATCTTTATTATTAAAATACAAACTCAATGAGAGAAGAAGCCAAACTTTGTAACAGAAATGTAACACAACACACAAATCACTACCATGTCCTCATGCTTTCCGTCAGACTCCACCAAGAAGCTGAAGGATGTGCTGCAGGAGTTCCATGGAGATGGTGTGTTGGCAAAATACAATCCAGAGGAGGTACGTATGTACAGTTTATACTTTATGTACGCCTATCTGCATATTCCTAAACATTGAGAAATAACAATTGTAATAATAATAATAAATTCGATTTGTAAAGCACCTTTCATTGCTAACAGCAATCCCAAGGTGCTAATGAGGCATACTAAAAACAAACAAAAGTTTAATCAAAAGCTTTTTTAGGCCTTTCTTGAAGACGTCATGTGTTATTTTGGCATAAATACGTTTCATTTTAAGAACATGGCTGTTAACAATTGTACATACAAATGTTTAACATTTCATATTTGTTTGATTATGTATATTTAAGGTTGGGAAAGAAAGTACCATAATCTCAATCCACAGTGATCGGTGCTTTTTACTCTTACAATTTTAATCCACTATGCATGGATTGATAATTGTTGCAAGACAGTTATTACCTCTTAATGTCGTGGCAGTTAATCCAGAGAACTACACGCTGTTTTTATCATGCCTTTTTAGGGTTTTCACATGCTTAGGTGTAAAATGGACATTTAGCACATTTTGATATGAAGCCATGCAGTTTTGTGATAACTGCATGAACCATCAACCTGTTGGGTTTCTTTCTTTCTACAATGCTGCGGATTTAGAATCACGACATCCTCAGCCAGGTAACGCTCATCCCTCACCTCTCACTTTAAATTGTTGTTGTTGTGTTTGCTCATACTGTGTATGGTGTCACGCTTGATAACTCAACACTTTGTGACGGTGAAGAACAAAAACATGTTTTCAGAGAGCAATAAAGTTAACGGCATTCATAGAGAAATGCATTTATACACAGTAAACAAATGCAATCTTGTCTCCTACATAATTAGGTTCCCATATAACTTAAATACAATATTTAGTTTGGTTTAGAGGGAGACATGTGCGGTCCTTGGATTATGTTGTTTTAAAATGTGGTTAATGTTTATTGAAACAAAACTAAAATATTTGGTTGGTTTTGAAAAAAACATTATTTGGTTTTCATGTTGTAAGCCGGCATTTAGTGGACTTCCAGTGACTTTGACTGAAGAATGAGACTGTCAAAAATATGCTTTGAAATGTAATTCACAATGCAGTTTGGTAGTATGGGATTATCATTTTTAGGAGACATTACTGCTGTAATGTGTTTCTTGAATCGAAATGTTTGAAAACATTAACAACTCCCAGATTTAAACTATCAGCCAACCACATGGATGGGCAAAGCTGTAAACCTAAATAAATGATAGGCAAGACCACAGAACATAAACTGCAAAAACATTGAAAGCACTCTAACCAATCTTCACCACCCACATCAACACTCTTTCTGAGTGCATACTTCTGTAACAAGAGTTTTGAAACATTTAGCAAGTGATCGCAGACGTCACCCCCAAAAGTAAAACAGTTTCAACTGCAGCTCAGCTCACCATGACAATCAACATGCTCTATTTTTGTCATGTTTTTTTTTCTAGGATATCGACTTTGAGGGCTTCAAGGTCTTCATGCAGACGTTCTTGGAGAGCGAACTCCCCGAAGAGTTTTGTCAACACCTCTTCATGACATTTAGCAACAAGGGTCCCAAACCCAGTCCCTCATCTTCTGACAAACCCAGAGTCTCTGGTGAGTGTTAAAGGAAGTGTTTACCATAACAAACCCTCAAGCTGTTGGTGTTTGCTTACTAATATTTAAATGAAATCATTGCAGCATCTGTGGCTAAAGTGCAACCAATGTGTCCCTTATTATTTTTGGTGATGATTTATTTCTTTACTGTGTAACAGCCGCAACATTTTTTTGAATCTGTTTTTTGTGCCATCGGATAATTACAGATTTCCTGCCAAGTTCAGCTCAGTGGCACACAATGCAATTTGTTATGTTGCGGCTGCCAATTGTCTTGGCTACGGTTTCCTTTGTTTACAGTATTTACACTTATATTTGATTCTGCTGTGATAATGAGTTACTGATAATAGAGACAGCCTTCCCCTGCATTGACTCTTTGAGCATACTCCAAACATCCCATGGTGTCGGCCAATATCTCAATTCTGACCTGATATGACCTGTAATGTAATTTTTTCAATTCTTAGCATTCACTTTGATTCTTGGTTGTGTTTGAGGCTATTAAAGGAGCTTCTTACACTGTCCAATGTGTGCCTATTGATCATGACATACAATTAGTGCTGATGTTACGAGTGTTTTTGCATGATGTGCAGATGACTTGGGAAGTAGGACACATGTAAAGCCTGAACACTAATCTAATCTCACAGGCACAGGATTTTTTGTTGAATAATTCTCAAATTCCTTATAAAAGACAGCAAACTAAAGCAAGTGGTAATATGGATGTTGCATGACCAAATGTCTGCTTAGGGTTACACAGTTAACTGTCACCTGTGTCATGAAACTAAGAGGGTGCAAGGAAACGTACTAATAGATCTCAAATATGAAATGTTTCTTAAAAGCACAATAAGCATTACATTATTACATTACATTGCATTTAGCTGACGCTTTTATCCAAAGCGACTTACAATAAGTGCGTTCGACCAACAAAATACAAACTTGAAGAAAACAGAATCATATAAGTACATCAGGTTTCATAGAGCCAGTGCTACTCAACTGGCTGAGCATGTGTTTCCATGATGCTGATAACTACAGGTGAGGATGTACTGTGTACAACTGTTATCATTAATGTAAGTTAATGTCCAACAAAACGCACAGATGCAGTAATTGAAATAATAAAATGGCCTTGTATTGCTTTTTGGTGTGCATTTACCCCAAGCTTACAGCAGCAGGATCAAAAGCAGCATTTACCGTTCAGTTGATGGAATTGGAGAAGATTCTCCCTGGGGATTGACCAGTACATTAGCACATAAGGTTGCTACAGTTCAGCTGAACATTTGTAGCAGGGGATTTCTACTCTGGCATTATTTCAAACCTAAAAACAAGTTGCTGACATTTTATAAAATCAGTGTTTGACCTGCAGTGTAGCAATGAATATACTAGCATCAGTTAAGCATTATAAAGAGATCAATGAAGGACAATTAAACCTAATAAATCATCCTTGGCATGCATATTCTGAAATGATTAATAACACAACAGGTACATCCGATAAAACATTTTTAATTCCTTTAATACATAAAGGTTTTTTGTTTCAGAGATAAAACCTGCGTGTCACTTCTATTTCTATATCTTACATAATGTAATACAAGATATCTGCATATATTCATGATGGGTAAATATTCAGCACATTGGATGCAAATCTCACACATTTTTTATATCAACAGAAAATGAAATTAATGTAGACTCGGCACATCACCTAACATGATTTGTATTATTTGCATTTTTTATTTAATGCACATTGTTTGCCCCTACCTCCCACAGCATGTGCTGAGCTGAGTCAGTGCATCCTGCTGTGAATGTGTTTATTAGGCCTTATTGATCTAGTTTAAACAGGAAGTCCTCACACCATGGAGCCCAGATCCTCATCTGAGTTCAGATGGGAGAACTAACATGTCCCGTCTACCATAAACTGCCCAGTCTGCACACAGGAGTCTTCTTTTTACAACGTTAACAAGAGGTTTATTTCCCAATAAAAGCACTTTAGAAGCAAACGGCATAATAACTTCTTTTATGGCTGCTGTAGCTGTGTACTGTACAGTATATACACTGACTGTAAGAAAATGTTACCTTAGCTGCTTGTATTAAATATGTCCTTTCAGTCATTACCCAAAACACATGACCATAGTGAGTACTGAAAAGTAGACTAGTAAATGGAAAACTTTTCCCTTAGGCTGAATGCTCCTCTCCCCCATAACAGTCCACTGTTATCTCAATTGATACCTGCTTTTATGGGAAAGAGCTATTTCAAATGCACTCAAAACTGCTAAGAAATAACAGTGGCCTTCTTATTGTCATAGTCCTGCCAACCATTTCTAGAATATGTTCAATTCACTACAGTTCACTGGGTACAGGGTACTGGAACACACCGACCAGTTCTCATTTCTAACTCGCTAAATCAGACTTTTCAAAGCTTTCAAAAACTCCTAGTTTCCTAATTGGAATTCTTGCAAAACTGTTAATGAGACCGATATCTAGTCGTTAGAAAGGGATAATTACCCTAAATCCCAGCTAGGCATTCCAAGTTAATATTAAAGCGTGTTAATGATGTCAATGTGGGCTGATGATTTTGCACATCAGCATGTAGACTAGAGTCAAAGCTAACCTGTTTGTGAGAAAGAGAACAAATGCATTTGTACCCCGGAGAAGTTGCTCATAACGGCGAGATGAGCATGTATTTACATTTCTCACTTTTTCTTTTCAGTGTGTATTTCTATTTTGCACAACTGTTTGCCATTGCTAATGACTATACTTACTGTGTTTCCATATTTAAGCCTTGGGCCTGTTGCATATTTTATGAACACGATGAAGCAATTACTCTCGTCAGTGGTATTAAATACCATCACAACACAAATGCCTCTTTCTACCGTGTGTTGCTCATGCAAATGGGACAACACCGTTTTTTATATACCACAAAGAAAAACTAGTGATGTAAGTGCCAATAAAGAAGCTGGATGCAGTTTAAAGCTAGGACCTTTAGTAGATAGCTGATGTACATTAGCTGGTTATGTCAGTTTACCAGAGTAGGGAATCAATAGGAATAGCAGCGTTAATAATCATGTATTGATCATTACTGTTTGAACACAATGAGATCAGGTTGAAAAACGGTAGTACAGTATAGTTCTATAATCCAGCCCTGATTTAAAAACAAAGACCAACACTGGATTGTTTGTTCGCCTTTTGTGAACTGGACACCCACCATTGATCAATCTCACTGTATGACTAATGTGGTGCCAGGATGTTGTTGGGCTAACATTAGAAGCATTGTGGAGGATGTTTTGACCTTTCATATCCGTCTCCCTGCAGGGCTGAAGCTGATGAAAGGCAGCTCAACCCCTCTGAAGACAGTCACACTGCCACAGCCTCTGGATACAGTGCAGCTGAAGGACATCGTGTGTTACCTCTCGTTGCTGGAGGGCGGGCGTCCTGAGGACAAGCTGGAGTGTGAGTGTCCCTCCACATCACAAGGCTTTTGGCTCCTATGTCTTTATACATTGAGAATCTAGCAAGTCAGTGTTGTACAGTCAAGTACAAAAATCCAGGTTTATGAACTGCAGAGATAAAACACTTGGAGCTGAATAGAAAAACCACACAATATAAGGGCAGGAGTAATGTCACTGGTTGAGTCAAACCTCAGTGGGTGGAAAGCAGTCAGGTCAGACTGAAGTCCAGTGAGAAAGACAAAGGGCAAGAGAGGACAAACCATGAATCTTTGCTCTGTTGCATTGTAGAAAAATGCTACCATCTATTCAAAAATATTCAGAACATTTGGTGGTATTGGTATAAAAACAAGCAATCAATGGTGTCACAAAGGGTTTTGAAAATGGCTGTAATTATATATTTTTTCTGATTTTAGGGACAAAACTCATTAATTGGATTGAGGAAATAATCGAGTGATAAATTACAATTCACAATTTTACACAAAGCCAAAGGCCTTTTACATAATGAATGTGGTGGAGTCTATTCTGTTTTTTGAACTGGGCATACTGAGTGTGTTATAGTTGCTTATACCATGGCCAGGCACAAATCAAAGGAAAGTAAGTTTGGCTTTGTTCTTTTTTCAAAGTTTATGTTCAGTCAATGTAACTCATGGTTGGTTTGGTCTGATCTGCTAATGCAGCAGAACTACAGTTGCTATGGTTACATGCTGTATGATATAACTTTCACAGTTAATGAAAACATCTGTTTAACTGTGTAATCTGTGTTACAATGGTGTAAAAGGGCAAGCCAAACAGACACCTTTCACTATGGGTAGTAAGATATAAATAGTTAACAATTATACATTTATGTCAATCAATTAATTAACACATCGTTTCAGCAGTACTTATATATACTGTCGGGTAGTTTATATATAACAAAATGTGTTTTTTCTTGAATCTTCATACATTATGTTTGCAAAAACTAGTATTTTAAGCTGGTAATTAATATTGTAGTAGAAATTGCAATATTTGCCTATGAGATCATGGAAAGAAAAGACTCAAGTTAAATGTGTATATACACTGAACACAAATATAAACGCAACACTTTTGTTTTTGCTCCCATTTTTCATGAGATGAACTCAAAGATCTAAAACATTTTCTATATACACAAAATAACCATTTTCTGTGGTTCAAAAATCTGTGATAGTGAGCACTTCTCCTTTGCCGGGCATCCGAAAACCAGTCAGTATCTGGTGTGAGGGGTAGGATTAGGGGTAGGGTTAGGGTTAGGGTAATGTTGTGAATTGAGTGGCCCATGGTGGTGGGGGGTTATGGTATGGGCAGGCGTATGTTATGGACGACGAACACAGGCCACTCGATTCACAACATTACCCTAAACCTAACCCTAATCCTACCCCTCACACCAGATACTGACTGGTTTTCGGACCCCCCCCAGACCCCCCTTCTTCTTAATCACACATTGGACTGGCTCGGGTACAAAAGATTGAAACGACATCAATTAATCAGAAAATCCCCCAAATAATAATATTTATCAAGTGTATTGTCTAAATGTAACTTGGTCCTCAGCTGCGTTTAACTCAAACATTGAATTATTTTCTTTCTCATCTTGAGTTGTGAGAAATGCTCATCCTTACAACTACTGTCTGTGAGGTCAACATGACATAAGAACATAAGCCTGGGAAAGCAGGGAACCCTGATAATACACAGTCATCTTATTTTGTACCAAACAGATATTTGATATTTTCTAAAAACAATCTACCTTGGGATTTTGTATTCATATTTATTTTCCAGTGACATATTGTCCAGGTATCTTCTTCTACCTGTTCTCTGTCGTCGTGCATCTATTTTTGAGGTTATAAAGTCAGAGTTTCAGTCTCTGGTGTATTTTGTTGTGAGCAAACTCATGCATTAAAACTGGACCTTTCTTGGCCTTTCTTCCTCCTGTTGTTTTGTCTTAGAACCAAATTTGGTTTCCTAATTTTTAATTACCACCATTTACACTTATCTTTATAACTTTCTTTGGAGACGATCATTGCAGCTCCCATTAAGTCTCCCTTCTCAATTGTTCACACATCTTCCCACATCTCTTAATTGCATTTATCACAAGGTAACATCACTTAATTGGACATCAGACCTTTTTCTCTGCGTAGCTATAATTCTCATCCATTCCCTGAATTATTGAGTAGAGTAGCTCTCATTAAGCTCAAGGATGATTAAATAATTAAACTGATGCTGCCTGTGTGTTAGCACATCATGGATTTAACTATGGATGATGTCTTATTGAGCTCTTCTCCTGCCTGTATCCCTGCCTCTCTCAAACTCTGCGAACCCCACTGTTGGTATTTGATCAGGTGGACAGCTCCCTCTGCTGGTTAGTTTAAGAACTGCTCTGGTTTCAATGCATGTTGATCACTATCAGGATCATCTAAAATGAGCAGATTCTGGCAATCCAGCTCAGATGTCTGCATTGTTATTAACTTAAACAAATTAAAATATGTAATGTAACTTGTTCCCGTGCAGTTTCCCTTGTTTCAGGTACTGCATTTATAAACAAAGAGTGACAGTATATTGAAGCAATGGAGAAAAGGCTGAATCAAGTCCTATATTCAATGAAAGCATCTTTTGTCTCTTAAAAAAATCATAATTGTATTATTCTTATATTTAATAGAAATGATTGTATCCATGTAGAGAGACATATATTTAAGTTAGATCAATATATAGATTTAAGTGATTCCAATTAGTTTTTTCTTTCATGAGAGCCACAGAGAAAACTATTTTCTGCTTTTGTACTGTGGACAGAAGTAACAATTCTCATAATTTTTACTAAACCCCCAAATGGTCACACCCACTCAGGAAACTGGCACTTAGCTCCTCGTTAGTGGCCTGGCGAACCTCCATCTGACGTCAACTCCCTGTGGTGTTAGCCCCTCCCCCCCCTCTGCTGCACCTCGAGCACGTAAGGCAGGATGGGGGGGGGTAAGAGCACCTCTTAGAGCAGACATTAGTATGGAAATGATCTGCGGCCAGGTCATGTTGTTGTTATTGTCTCAATTATGTTACATAAAGACTTTGAGGGTGTTAACGCATCACTGTGATGTAAAAGGTAGAGCCAATCACAGCTGAGATGTGGGAGCTGTCTGTTTCCATGGAGACACTTTTGAGTGGAAATTGGGAGACACTTAAAGTTTCAGTATAAGGATGTTTTGTATATACCTGCAGTGAAGTGCCGAGAGAGAAAAAAGAGCAGTTTTATGGAGCAGTGAATTCTGTGTTTCTCCTGCCTATAACTGCTCTGTTCACTAACCCTCAGGGTGTCGAGCACAGGCTGCGTATGCTGCAGATTGACATTTTGTTTTTTGTCTCCACAGTTATGTTTCGCCTCTATGACACTGATGGAAATGGCTCTTTGGACAGCTCGGTAAATAAGAACAACTTTCACTGGGATTCATTTTTCAAAAAAGCTTAATTGAACCTGATATTACCCCTGTATTTAATGATCAAGTCTAATGAGTTGTATTTCAATGTGAGCTCTCAAGACACAAAGTACAGTTATGACAGGATACACTCTCCTGTCAATTATTAGCACTATGTGCTGATTATATTCTAGATAAAACAATAACAAATATGGAATCACAACTTCTTCACAAACAGTTAGTTTGCCTCTTAAAATACTTCCAACAACATACATTAAAAACGTGCAGATAATTATTATGTTGATTGATAAATCATCAATTAAGAGTCATTTTATCTTCAAGGGTTTGCGTTCCTTAAGAACATTATAATTGTTGAATGTTAATGATTTGAAACTGATAAACAAGATGCATAAAAATATACAAATCAACATGATGAAAATACATGAGCACTTTTGGTGATAATAATAATAATAATAATAATGGGCAATCATTTACTTAACCCTTGTGCCCTCCTCGAATTTTCAACCTTTCGACCCCTTCGTGGCAAAAATGTACACGCCCATAATAACTGCTATTAAATCATACATCAAAATCTTTCTCTACTTTTTTTTTTTCTTGAATCACATAAACAACTTCTAACGTACTCAAAACTACCAGACATTCAATCATTGTCAGGATTTTAACCCTTTAAATGCCTGTTTCATTATTTTAATTATGTAATTTATCTAAAAAATGCCTCATTGTCTTCCATTCAAACCACATTTTTTGATCTTGAAAAGTAGTGATATTTGATATTTCTACTCTATTCCAACAGATTACACCATTTTCCCACTGTAGGCCGATGCATGAAATTCTTACATTTTTACCAGTTATATTATGGAGCCGTGTGACTACCAGGGGGCCCGAGAGTGGTATTTTGAGGGATGTGTTTGATGTGTCTTCGAAGAGCTGCTTGATTACTCAAAAACAAAAAACAACTGTTGGTGTGTTTATGCACCTGGCTGCCAAAGAGAAACATGCAGTTTGACCAAGGGCTTATTTCTTTAGTGAGCAGAGAAGGAGAAAGACCTGGAGCAAAGAGAAGGAACTCAAATGAAGAAGCATTTCAGTGCAGAAGAGACTTCAGAAGTAATCTTGTAGCCTTCTTCTGCCAGCGAGCTGCAGGACTCATCTGAAGAAGACACAAGGTTCGAGGGGGGTCTGACACTGAATGCTCTCTGGAGTCCAGCATTTATTTGAGTTCCTCTGACCCTTCCTCTGAAAGTGGAGAGGACACTAAATGCCGTCCACAGTGAGGAGACGGAGAAGAACGGAGGTCGTTCTCCCAGGAGCTGGGGAAAACCAGGGTGTCCTCACAGATTGTGAGAAGAAAGCCCCCCGTGGTGGTGGATGGTGGGCCGGACCCTCAGTGTCCTCTCCACTTTCAGAGGACTACTACAGTAACAGTTGTTTTTTGTTTTTGAGTAATCAAGCAGCTCTTCAAAGACACATCAAACACATCCCTCAAAATACCACTCTCGGGCCCCTGGTAGTCACACGGCTCCATAATATAACTGGTAAAAATATAAGAATTTCATGCGTCGGCCTACAGTGGGAAAATTGTGTAATCTGTTGGAATAGAGACAAATATATATATACTTTTCTTCTAAATGAAATGCTGACATTACAAAAAGCATGGTTTTATACTGCAATGGCAGTGGGATCAAAAAATGTGGTTTGAACGGAAGTCAATGAGGCATTTTCGAGAGAAATTAAATAATTAAAATAATTAAACAGGCATTTAAAGGGTTAAAATCCTGACAATGATTGAATGTTTGGTAGTTTGAGTACGTTAGAAGTTGTTTAAGTGATTCAAGAAAAGAAAAGTAGAGAAAGATATTGATGTATGATTTAATAGCAGTTGTTTGGGGCGTGTACATTTTTGCCACAAAGGTGTTCAGAGGTAGTATCTGATACTACGTAAAAATAATAATGCAGTGAAATCAATTTTGCTGCTAATCTTTGACTCATCCAAGACTCTAATAACCACCAAAGTTCCATCCCTCTACTAATTATTATATTGAAAAAAATTCATTTTTTGTGTTTTTTTAGCCACTTTATTTCTGCTTAGCTACAAATAAGTGAAAAATATGGTACTTTTCACTTTACTGGATTTATATCAAGATAACATTTTAAAGGTACATTTCTCTATAAATTAGTATTGTATACTCTATTATTGATTCAATTACTCCTACTGTTTATAAACCATTAACCATGACAACATTAAAATACTGCTCATTCATTACATTTCAAATAAGTCCAGTAAATAGAGTTCATAATGTGGACATTTTGCATAATGAGTACCTATATTAGAGGCTTAAGTTGTCTTTCTACTACTTGTTAGTACTTGAGGGGTAAATAATACTATTACAAACGCACAAACCGTTTGCTACCATTCTCTACATTTTATACTTCAACACATGTTTAAGAATATGACATAAAAACAAATATCCAAGAGAATAGTTGTGAATGAAAGCGCACCAGTGCTTTTGTGTACAAGTATAGAAAGTGCATAGAATGGATTGGTGGGTTAACTAGGAGGGAGAAAGGTGGGGAGAGGTTTTGTAATGTACTCTATTATTAGTATCCCATTATAAGCTGGTATCGGGAGTGTAGAGAAAAGAGGACAGAGAGCGCTCAGAAATATTCATTGTGTGTGACCCAGATGTTAAAGATAATACACATAATAATAATAATACCATTTTGTTTTTTAACATCTTGAAGAGGTCCAAGTGCATCATGGTGATTTATTATCCCAATATCAAACCCCCCCCCCCCCTTAAAAAGTAACCATTGTAATTAAACCGTCAGCCTCGGAGCTCTTCCCACGCTGCCTTTGTTTTTCTCTGAACAACTCTTCTGTTTGGGAGAATGACGTTCCTAACCTACTATTACACACTGTTCATCAGTCTATTCACGCCAAAGACATTCAAGGACATCAACGTGTAAGGCTGCAATATACAGAAAGGTAAATACAGTATTTTTGTGCCTGTAATTGACTGTCTGTGGTCTCGCCGCAGGAGCTGGAGCACATTATCTCCCAGATGATGCATGTAGCCGAGTACCTGGAGTGGGACGTGACTGAGCTGAAACCAGTAAGAGACATATTTCACCCAGTTAACAGAAATCAGTAATGATGGGAATTTGAATATAATATCCTGTCTGCCAAACCTCTTGCTTGTAACCACACGCCTTCTCAGCAATCTTAGACATGTTTCTTTCACAACAATGTGGCAGAACTTTAACACAAAGGATGTTACTGAACATTATTAAAGAGCCGTTCAAATGAAAAGGACAAGTGGGTATAGTATTGATATGCTCATTAAATGTAGTTTCCACAGAGTTTATTTCATCGCCATGTTATTTGAGACCAGATTACTCCAATATACAACGTGAAACTGTGAAAAATATTTATGTTTTTTTAAAGGTCACCTATTATGCAAGATTCACTTTCCACCCCCCCCCCCCCTTATCACCTGAATCTCCTCCTAGAGCACCATTGTGTTCTTTTTAACCAAATCTCTCTCAGAGGGGCGTGGGGAGGGGCTCCTTATTTCCATCTAAAGTAACAGACAGAGAATCAGCACTTTGGAAACAGGCCTGAAACAGAGGGGATTATGGGATGTTACAATGATCTGTTTGGTATTTGGAGCCAAGCACTTCAGAGACATGTTTTGTATATATCTGAGAGCTATAATATATGGATGAAAAACAGTATAATTAATTCTGTCTTTGTGTTTACTGTAGATCCTGCAGGATATGATGTCGGAGATAGACTATGATCGCGATGGCACGGTGTCACTGGAGGAGTGGATCCAAGGAGGCATGACCACTATCCCACTGCTGGTGCTGCTGGGCCTGGAGACGGTGAGGCCACAGAGAGATAGGCATACCACTCACTTGTAATGTTACAAGACAAAAGGCTTGGAAGGGGCCTTTTGGGTTAAAATGGGATCACCTTGAAATATTTGCTTCCAGTTTTGACACAGCTCTTTCTTCATCAGTTGAAATCTCATGTATTGTGAACCTGGAGTATATTCAAATAGTTTCATTTTACAAAGTCAAAACATGTACAGCAGTTTTTATCTGTTGTATCCATTTTACAATAACCTAACAATATCAAAATGTTCATTTATTAAACTAACAGTCTACAGTCATGATGAAGAGTTGCATTTAGACACATCTGTGATTTGTGCTCAATGCTAACATCAGCAGGCGAACATGGTCCTCAAGTCTAGCGTTTTCCCAGCAAAGGCTGATATGAAATGAAGCTGTTTTCTTTTGGTATTTTAAACATTTGACCTCATGGTGGGCCTGATTCATGGGTTCACCAAAGCTATCACAACTCATCCTGCCAGTGACCGGAGTCTGTTAACCATATTGTTGGCAATCCAAGCAAAAGATGTTGAGACATAACCCTGACAAATGACCAATCACCTTAAATGGTAAGTTGATATTTTAATTTCTGTACATACAAACTTATAATGACTTGACTCAAGGTGTTATTTAAGAACTGATACTTAAGAGTTTCCTTACACTGTTTGTGGGTCAACAACGACCTGGAGAAATTAAGCTGATACAGTATTTGTTTGCATCCTAGAAGTGTATATTGCTCCGCTGCTATCAGCTCTCGTTATACTCAACGTTTTTTCTACTATCATTTAGAAGAAAAAAAAAATACGCATCTGAAATGTTTTTTTTCCTTTATGCCCTTGCTACTTCAAGCATAATCTAAAAGAGGTCAGGCGCAGTAAATGACAACACAAACACATTCATCATCATCATTAATTCATATTGTAAAACTCAAAAATGCTTTAGTAACAGATGAAGTAAACCCAGTGGTTTCCTGAGAACTTCCTTATTCTCGTGTATCCCCTCTGCCGCAGCGTGATCCTCAAACTGGGAGCGGTTCATATTTCTTCCACTAGATGGAACCATTTGACCGGCTTCAGCAGTCTTCCCTACCAATTGTCATTTTTTATGAATGAATAATACTGCAAAGGGAAGACGGCAAAACTTGTCCTGAGTCTTTACTGAAAGGATTAAATAAAAATAGAAAGCTAACTACAGCTAGTGATCAAATCTTAATGACAATTAAATCATTGAAATAACTAGGGAATGATTGTTCCACTCGAATGTGAAATGATCAATTGAATCCCTTAATTACTGAATCAATCATTTGTGTTTCTGCTCCAGAATGTTAAAGATGACGGGCAACACGTGTGGAGGCTGAAGCACTTCAACAAGCCGGCTTACTGTAACCTGTGTCTCAACATGCTAATTGGACTGGGGAAGCAGGGACTCTGCTGCTCTTGTGAGTAATTCACTTACCATTAAGGGTTCGACAGATACATTGATTGGCACGGACAGAGAGAAATACATTACACTTGGCCCTTACTGTCTGTCCAGTGTTGTCTGTTGCAGTGCACTTAATATGGATGTTTCACTGTGATCAAATTTACTTTAAAAATTGCCATCTGATTTTTCACTTGGCCCTTTGAAAACAGAAGTAATTAAAATGAGGTTTAGTGTCACATGATGATTTAAAATATGTTTCTAGTGCTTTCTCCAACACTATGAGCAGAAAAGGGGAAAAAGACAATTAAGGCACATTCAGACAGTCGTGTGAATAAAGCCAGCTTGTGTTTATAGTGGCTAAAGAAACACATCACTCAAACCTTGGTGTATATCATTTCAAACTGTATGAAAATGTGGTTTCCCTTCTGTTTTGTGTCTTTTCCTAGTTGAAAGTCTTACATTGCATTTCATTGTTCTCCTTTCTTCCCCAGTCTGCAAATACACAGTGCATGAGCGCTGTGTGGCTCGCGCTCCTCCGTCTTGCATCAAAACCTATGTCAAGTCCAAGAAAAACACAGAGGTGCGTCCAATTGGAGTGTTTACCAATCGGCACGCTTGGATCAGCGATGCTCCACGGGGCTTTGGATGAGGGCTTCTTTTCTTCTAATGGGAATTAAAACTCGATCTGCTACTTAGCATTTCTAATTACCAGGACAAGCATAGTTTAAAGACACAGATGGCATCATTTGTTTGGCCTTTCTGATTCTCTGCTGGGTTTTTTCTCTTTCCTTCTTCCTTGTTTACTTTCCTTCTTGCTTTCTTTAATTGTTGTCACTTGTATACAACATCTTGTTTTTCTGCACCATGTTTCTTTTCTCACTCCTTCTGTCTCTCCCGCTTTCCGCAGGTAATGCATCATTTCTGGGTGGAAGGGAACTGCCCCACCAAGTGTGACAAGTGTCACAAAACCGTTAAGTGTTACCAGGGCCTGACTGGGCTCCACTGTGTGTGGTGTCAAATCACGGTAAGCCACCACCTGAGGAGAGGCAGCCACCTCCTCATTATATTCCCACTGCTTCTTGTTTTTTAGGGTTTTGTTTTAGCACCTCTGATACCTCACAAGTCATTCCACCAATTTACACCCAGAAAACACTTGTTTGTTGCAAGTTAATAGAAAAATAGAAACAGAAGCATTGACACAAATAATGCAAATAAATCCTGAGCATATATCTGAACATGTACACATGTTTTGTTATTGACACACGTTTGCTGTTAAT
Source organism: Pseudochaenichthys georgianus (assembly GCF_902827115.2). Taxonomy (NCBI): domain Eukaryota; kingdom Metazoa; phylum Chordata; class Actinopteri; order Perciformes; family Channichthyidae; genus Pseudochaenichthys; species Pseudochaenichthys georgianus. Next base: position 30,755,962 of record NC_047518.2, read on the forward strand.
AACAACTGCCACCTCCTCCAGCTCCATAACAAGTGTGCCTCCCATGTGAAACCTGAGTGTGACTGCGGACCCCTGAAGGATCACATCCTGCCCCCGAATTCAATCTGCCCCGTCGTCCTGGTAAGACTTCTCTGCTCGCTGGTCAGCGGTCCCGTGGCAGAGAGAGGATAACCTTGTTTGACACTGTTGTTTTCTGAGGATGCAATCATCAACCTGGGTTCTCCCACTGAGCTCTGAAAGACGGATTTTACGAGATTATTTCCAAGATGTTTCAAAACCATTTCAGGGGAAAATATTGTAACCTACATTTCTCATTAAATATCTCTAAAACATAGATTATTCACTTTGTGTGGTCATTTTGACTGCTATTCATAGTTGCCAGCTGTAAAATAAAATGTTAAAATTATTTTTAAAACGGATACAATTGCAGCTCCAATCAGGGCAACAGCCAAACTCTCCTTTAAAGGCTTGACAAATCATCTTTGTAATTTATCGGATTCTATAATATTAATTGAATTTATGCTAGTTGTATATAGAAAGAGAGAAACAATCTCTGAATATCAACATCTGATAATGAACTAAACTAATAAAAACGACCTTTTGACCTTGTTTTGTATTTACATTTCAAAACGATGGTCTAAATGCTGTTGGAAAGTCTTATTTATTTTGCCATGAATTCATTTCAGTTGGAGAGAGGATACATAATATATTTTATTTTTTACGACATCATAACATTGGACACATCTTTTTGGATCCTCTCTGTTTGACCTTTGACCTCAGGAAAGGCAGTCGACGCTGAGGAAGGACTCCCGGTGCAGTCTGTCGAGCCGGGGGAAGATGCAGAGAGCCAACTCCGTCACTGTGGACGGCCAAGGACTGCAGGTGAGAGCTTTCTGCCCTCCGCTCTGTGTAGTGTTTTCACATTGACACAATTTATCTGCACCATACTGCAATACACATAGATGACTTTTATTGTATCTATCCTATATCGATCTAAATCTCCTTTTACATATTGATTTCAGCAAAAATAAGGTTTCGCTGTGATGGGAAAATATTTCCCGATTTTACATTAGTTACATACTTTTACAATTTTTCTAACTTTAAGATGTAAAATATCAATTTATTTCCAGAGTTATTCTACAGCCTGGATGTATTTCTTTCAGATCATCACAAGACTATGCCTTTTGATCCCTTAGTCATTTATACCGGAAGCAGAAGTAGTAAAATTAGTCACAACTTCAGTAGTTAGACATAAAAAGTAAATAATGTAACTTAAAATAAGAGCAACAGGGAGCTTAACCGGTGCAAAGAAGGTCCTTGAGTCAAACATATCACAGCTGGTGTAATAAGGAAGAATTTGTTCCTAAAACAGTAAAAGCCTGTTCCACGGTTTGTCCCAAGACTAAACTGTGGAACCTTTACCAATATCTGATTGATCTGATATATCTTGGTGGATTTATTGTGAAGTTGCTGCTGCATGCTGCACCAGTTATAGCCCATCAGTCTGAACAATTATATGAAGAAAGACATTTATTTGAAAATAGACAGACCCATATTGTTTTAACAATAACCTCTGCAGTTGGTCTTGGGACCAATGATGGGATGCTCTGCAGGCGCTGCTGGGACTCAGTATTAAACAGCAGAGCTCAGTCCGCTCCGATCCTCTCTAATATCTATCAGCAGTGGGCAGGCGATGGAAACCTGCCGCTGTCCGTGGCGACTGCTCGTCTACGTGTGGCTGGGAGAGAAATATGATGAATCATATCCCAGGCACATCCATCTATGCCTCTCTCTGGCTAACCAGCATAATAATCAAGATTATTATTTATAATTACAGGAAGTAATGGATCACTCTGGACTGGACAGGGAGCTCATTAATTCACCCTCGGCCTGCTGGGATAGCAGACAGGGGGAGTTAAGCGCTTAATCTGTGTCAGGGAGAGCACGGGCGAGTTGTCGCAGACTAACTGCACGAGGAGCGATCCAAACAGGGCCGCTGGATTAGAGCTTGTTTATGTGGCGATTTGTGAGTTTGGGCTCTGTCTGTCCACAGTCTCACTACCGCTCAGAGAACCCCCCCCCCCCCCCCCACGTGACACCAGACAAACTGCCCTGCCAATTAGGAAGCAGTGACAGATAACTACTAAGACTGAATTGTGAATCATGATTTATCCAGTTGAGAGTATTGATTAGCTGAGAGAAAGATGGGTTGTTTTACTGTACTGTATATCCATGGCTGTCTGCTTAAACCTGATACCTGGCATCTCATATTACCTGCCTTCATAACCTCTAAGAAATGATTTGCAGAAAATGTGCAATATCAACAAACGGCAGTAATAAAAGTTGTGTCTGTGTATCCAAAGTCTGAACAATCTTTTACCTATACTGCATGGCATAGAGCTTTTTGTTGTTGTCCAAAAACACATTTTAACTCTAGTTGAGCTTAAATTCCTAAAAGTGACAGTGCTCTGCTGTTTCAGGACATTTCTGAGCCTTTTAAAAAAAGAAACCTGATATTTGTGAACTTGTTTTACTGATATGTGACTTCTAGAAGGATAGAGCTTCGGGCTGTGTGCCACAGACACTGTAGTAAATTATTGACATGTGGACTAATACATTGTTGCTTCGATTCTTTTCATGGGATCCTTAACATCATCTGACCAAAACTCAACATAAAAGGAACATTTATGTGATTTATTTTGCCTTAGAAATACATTTTTTGGGGCTTCATCATTGTTCTCCTTTTATAATTGGATATTATAATTAACACACGATTTCATTTGGACTCAGGCGAAGAATCGGTTAGCGGCCTGACTTTGCCGTATCCAGGTACCACTTGTGCTCCTCTGGAATGAAACTGGAAAACTATGAAATAAAACAGATGACTGGCATTGCTTGGATGTGCAGTATATACTCGATAAAACGTCTGAGGGATATGGCTTGAAAGTGAATTCCTGTGAAGCATCCTGCAGTCTCCAAACACCAACGGTTTGTTTTGACATCTCCCTTTCAGATCACAACAATAGAGGGCACTCATCCTCTGCTAGTGTTTGTCAATCCAAAAAGCGGAGGGAAGCAGGGAGAGAGGTAAGTACACAATCTGTCTCAACATGCTACAAGAGGCCTCTGAAGCCCCGCTCCTCAGCCGCAGAGGGAGGCTGCATGGCCTCTGGCTGCCAAGTGCTTTAGGCTTACTTAGTCAAATAAAAACACAATACCACTAACCTAAAGCGCCGGCCGCCTTCACCGTCGGCTCTCCACGCCCTCCTCACTGTCACCTCCCTGACTGGTCCCCCTTCTTTAACCCAAGGCTAATTGGATTATTACTGAAACATATTCACTCACTACTTATTACGCCGGCCCTCATTTGTTTAAATTATGAGATCAAAATATGACTTCAGCCAGTTGATATAATGAAATTGAAATTAAAATGAATTAGTCTTTCTAATGATTTCTCCTCAAGGGGACTTTGGGTATGTCCCACCCTGCTGCCCAGTCCACTGCCTTATTACGATCTGATTGGACGCCGGCCTGCGTCGGCATTTACAGGACACCATTTTACACCTAATCCACATTTTGTAGTTGTTATCTGGGATGTTTGAAACAAATGATTGCATTGTGTCTCTGTCATCTCGATGTTTTCTAATCTCTCGGCATATTCACTCTTTTAGGATATACAGAAAGTTCCAGTATCTTCTGAACCCGAGACAAGTGTACAACCTGGCCAAGAATGGACCCATGCCAGGGTATGTTGTACAGTATATTCAAACGAGGGTAGATCACTAAATTATATTATTAATTTATTTTTCAAGCCTGTCTTAAAACAACAGTTAAATGCACATATATACATTAAACTGTTTTTGCTTGCTGTTCAAATTCCCCCTGTTTATTAAAGAGTGGTGGAAGAAGGTAACTTAAAGGGGACCTATCATGCAAAATGCACTTTGTGATGTCTTTTATACATAAATATGTGTGCGTCGGGGAACTCACGCAGCGTCAGAAAATAAAACCCTCTCTCTTTTCCTCCATACCCAAATCTTTTAAAAACGGGTGTACAACGAGCGGATACAGATTTCCATCCGCTGTGACGTTTCCATCCGCTGTGACGTTTCCATCCGCTGTGACGTTTCCATCCGCTGTGACGTTTCCATCCGCTGTGACGTTTCCATCCGCTGTGACGTCGGCGGACCCACAGAAAGTTGCTATCAGAAACAATGCCTGACGTGTTTTGGACGTAATCTCATCTTTTTTCACATTAGCAAGCCTCGCTAACACTCAGAGCTAACCTGTACTGTAGAGCACATGTGTTTTTAAAAAGCAGGAAATAAAAAAAGAACTCGCCTTGTGATAAACCTGCAAGAGAAAAAGCATTTGCGCTCCATATTGTTTCAGAAATAATCCTTGACGTGGTTTAGAACAGGATGACGTTTTATCACAACCAAATTTAACTTTATCTCCGGTAGAATTCTGATCAGGCATTAGCTCTGCCTCCTCTTCTTTCTTTTTTTTCAAGCTAAGGACCCAAGATCCGCGTTTCTCTAACAGGGCTGCAAAAGAGGGGTTTGAGCAGTATGAGGCATGGCTACAATGGGTGAACTGTTTGTGAAGTTTTTTTTTCAAAATACCAGACATTTTGTATAGTTATGGCCCTACTATATATTTTTCAAATATAGCATGATAGGTCCACTTTAACTAAAAGTAGCAGTTCTACTAGATGAATGTAGCGTTGTAAATGTACCCCTTAAATACTGCCTATTCAAGAGTGATAAAAGTGACTGTTAATCGTACTGGAGTCGAATTATATGGAAGCATAACATCCTCAATTCTTGAGTAAAGTAAAAAACCCATTTAGTTTGTTTTATTTCAAAAGACGCAAAAGAAAAGCAATGCACTGCAAGAAATATGGTTTAAATTAAAAACATAACCTTAAAATAGGAATATTTCAAAGGAAAATACAATCCTGCTACCATAAAGTTGCATTTCTAAATGCTTTATTATGACGTGAATTGTTGTAAACATCGAAATAGAAAAAAGGAAAGACATCATATCATACAGTATCTGCTAATGAACTTCTGTTTACAAACAGGCTGTTGTTGCTCACATTTAATAACCACAATCTCATGCAAGAGAGACCCTTTATCATTACACCTTTTTACTCGCTTCCCTCACACAGCACAGACACAAATGAGGTGAGTTCACACATAACAAAACCTGGAGACGACAGCATCATGCTGTAGCCTCAGACGAGCGGCGGCTCCATATGCATAAGCCGTATGTGAAGGGAGAGCCGGTGACACAGCTGAGTGACGGATAGAGAGGGGTGAAACTCTCACCATACCACATGTGATCATGCATACAGACGAGGAGCTCTCCGCAGGCTGGAGCTGCGGCCAGCGTCAGGTTTCCTATGGTTCACATTTGTGATTAGGAAAATGAATGGATCATTTACATGCAAAAGGCTCCTTCGACACTTTGGTGGCACCTAACATACAGGAATGTCTCTCCGCCGTGCCGCCACGTTGTTTGGCTTTGATTAGATCTCAGAACGGCTCATAAAAAATAAATTCACAGCGATACAGGCAGGGTGCACAAATCCCATGCCACAGATTGTGCCAACGAAGCTGCAAGTTCTTGTGGCCGACCTTGTGTTCACTGTTTTGTCTCTCTCCTCTTGGTGTCCCTGCGCGTTCCCTGAAACATCACCTGCATCCCTTCTGCTGTCTGCAGATCAATCCCAGAGCTTCTCCTCAGAGCTGACAACATTCCAGATGACCTTACCCCGCTGTAACCTTGTTAACATTTAGTCAAGTGTACGCACCGCCGCACACATTAGAGAGGTGACCGGTCACCGTTGGACACTGCAGGTCGAAGCAGCCGCACGCACTGTTGTCAATTAGCTGCCTCACTAATGCAATTATAGCAAATTAAGTGTTTGTTTCTTGGTATTTAAATATCCCCAAAGTTGCCTTTCATGTTCACGGCCTTCTGTTTTGCGTCTAATGTGGTTGTGGTCCCAGTTGGAGAGTAATTGAGCGAATCATTTACCCGCCATACGAGGCTCAGAGGCTGGCTCATTCAGTTAGGGCTTTGTTATTGTGAAGGAACGGAAGAAGTTGGACTGAACATTGCCTGTCATGATCCAATTAGCCCTCGAACAGGCAGGCTAACTCACCGAATGAATAATTGTCAATGCGACATGTGTTATTTTGTGGAATTAGAGGGGGTTTGCAGTGAAGCAGTGGCAGTAGGCTCAAATATATGCTCCTGATCTGCACACAGATCTCTTAACACTTAACATTTTATTTTTTCAGTGATGAGAGAAAAGCTGATCTTTGTCATTAGCCTTCAACACCTTTTTTAGAGCAGATCAAAATGAAGGACTCTGCAATCTCATATTCTGTTTATTTCTTGAAAAGGAATGCCAAGTACAAAACAGAATAATGTCATGAAGCGAAGTGACGTTTAGTGCCTTTTTTAGAGCATCACTTTTTTCACTTTGCACCGGAATCAGGACTGCCATTTGCCATCCTCAAAGTCTAATTACATGTCTGTAATACAAGTTTGTTCAAGAGGCAACATAATCAACACACTTTTAAGAAACCACTTGATAATGTAGTTGTTCATATAACATAATTCTGCTATTTGGTGTAAAAACAATGCTTTTATATACTGTAGAGTTATTTCCTACAAACATTTGTTTTATTATTAGTTTTTACAAACAGAAAAAGGAGGAAGTAAAGTCAATGTGAACAAAACGGAATGGGAAAGCACTTCAACCTTATATCAGTTTTAATACAATATATTTTGGGGTTAATTTTCGGAAGTACAACATGTATAAGAATACACCTCAAAACATTTCTAGCTAGATAAGTTCTCCAATAAGATTTTTAAATATACAATAACAGTGGAAAATCCAAAGTGGAGAACAAACGTAATGCACAATCGTTTTTTTGCAGGCTGAACTTCTTCAGAGATGTTCCTGATTTCAGAGTGCTGGCCTGCGGAGGAGACGGCACTGTGGGATGGATCCTCGACTTTATAGGTACAGAATACATGATATATTTTATAATACTTTATGACTTTATGTCATCACAACAATATCAACAATCTGCTACTATCAATTATATCACACAGATTACAAACTCTTCTCTACTAGGGCTGCAAAATTCCGGGCATTTTCAAAGATGGAAACTTTCCACGGGAATAAACGGGAATTTATGGGAATTTTCAAAATTGAAGGTTGGCTCTTCAGAGGGAACTTAAATATAGTTGGGGAAAGTCAATTTTAGCATAATCTTGACTAAAACAAACAGATGCCATTCAAGTACACTTGAATATCCATGCCATAGCACACTGCTTGCTGCATGGCTATTGAGACCACACAAAGGTTCGCAACAGGCTCACAAATGTGAGAGTAGAAAAACTGGTTGGCATTCGGGCAAACCTAAGGCTGTCTGAGCCGGACACAGAGCCATCCTCAACAAGGCTGGACAGTGACACTGAAGAGGAAGACTCAGAGTGTGATGTTGATGAGGCCCAGGAAGAGCCTGTTGACTGAAAGGGTTTAGCAAAAATGCAGAGGATTTCTGGAAGGAAGATTTGCATGTTTAATGGGACTTGGAGGGAGAAGGGCTCTTTTCATTTAACATTTTGAATGGGACTTGGTGGGGATTTTTGGATGGGAGGTGCATTTTTGTTCATTTTTTAATGAGTGGGGTTGGGGGGATGAGTAATATTTAACTCAACATTCCTGTTTTCGTTCTTCAATGAAACAAATAATTGTTCAATAAAACAATCAAAACTTGCTCTGTTCTACTTAAAAGAAAAATAATTTAAAAAATGTTTTTTTGTTTAATTTTGCATCGAATATTTCCAAAATTCCCGCAGCTTAACTTCCCATGGCAACTTTCCGGAAATTTACTGGAAACTTTCAGCCCCTTTGCAACCCTACTCTCGACACACAAGAACTTAAACACTCAATTTCCTTTTTTAGAAAAATATAATGTGTTTTTATTAGTTTTCTAAGGCAGCAGCTCTTGCTGTTCTGGCTGAAATTATAAAGCGTACTTTATGGTTGGTATCGAAACACTTTCATTACGTCCGAGCCTATGTATTCAAGGGTGGTAAATGGCATGATTACGTGAGTTTGAAAACAACATACAAGTCATCATTTGTGTAGGAAGAACACACCATCCCTCCTATATTGGGTTCTGAAGACGTGTGACTTGTTTTTGCTCTGAAAAATTGCCTCAATTTTTTATCAATCAAAACAAAGAGAGGTAATAATGGCCTCCTGGAATAGACTGGACAACGCTCATATTGACTGCCGCAAAATGGATTTGGTTCTGTCTTTGCAAGTCTTTGCAGTGAGTTTGTTTTCTTGGTTTGGCCTCATTTCGCATCATGTTGTAATATTTGTCCCGCTCCCCCAGATAAGGCCAACCTGGACAGGAACCCCCCCGTGTGTATACTTCCTCTTGGCACGGGCAACGACCTGGCGAGGTGTCTGCGATGGGGAGGAGGTACTGACAGGAAATAGATACATTGCACTGAAATACATTGCCTTAATTCCTCTTATTACATTCATAGTGAGAGACTACTATAATTTAACCCTGAATTGTTATTATAATTATCATTAACAACGTTTTAAGAAATGTATGATTTGAAACTAAACTTCTAAGACAATAGCAAACGCCATATTTTCACATTTGGGAAACTGAAACGTAGTAACGAACTCACATGATTAATTGATTTATCAACATGGACTAAGATTGATTAAGTAATTATTAACACAAAATATTGAATAAAGTACACTATGAAGGGTTTCCCACTCACAAGTGGAACCTAGACTGAAAAACACATTGGTTCATGAGATACATTTTTAAAGCCCACATTTGTTTTCATTACATTTAAACACCTTCCTGTATTCTATTATACATCAGAAACAGTCTTAGTTTTAATGACAAAATCTATCACTTTTTAATAATAGAGCTTTAAAAGTGTATAGGAACTCTGTTTCTTATTTATTAAAAATAAAAAATGTATATTCACAATGTAAGTTGCGCCTAAAACCATCAGGAAAGTTTCACAATGTGTTTCTCAACACATTTAACACACTTTAACACACTTATGGTTTGTGTTCCCGAGGCTATGAGGGCGAAAGCCTCCTGAAGATAATGCGGGACATTGAGAACAGCTCGGAGTTGATGCTGGACCGCTGGAAGATTGACGTCACGCCCACGGACAAAGAGGAGCGAGGGGACCCGGTGCCTTACAGTATCGTCAACAACTACTTCTCCATCGGAGTGGTGAGTCGGACAATATTCATGACATACAGGAACAAGTAAACATGAATCTTAAGTTCTATGTATATTAAAAGGTCTTGGGTTGACGCATTTAAAAATCAAACAGCTCCATTCCATTTCACAATTATTAGATACATGGTTCATTAGTTTGGCTTGTCTTGACACTTAACCATACAAAAATCACAGATTTGGAAAAAAGAGTGCGAATGGATGGGATGTCTAATAGATTTATAGACAACATGTAATTAATTATGTTTTGAGTCAAGGGCCACAACTAATGCAAGTCCTGAGTATCAGAAAAATAGGATTTAATTTTGACAGACACTGCATTGTTTTGTTTCCTGCATCATATTTACAGATACACATACACTATACATTATTTATAGTTGCCTAAACATTATGTAGTTGATGTAAAGGATATTTTAAAGCAGGCCGGTATCAGATGTATAAAGATGACTCAAAATGCTCCAACCACATTGACCAATCAACACCTCACAAAGAGAAAAACGTACTTGGCTGTGAGTTACAGTGGTGGCACACTTTGCTCTGCTGTTGGAGGAAGCACATGGCAACTTTTCAAACCTTTCACACCCAACTTAAGTTTGATTGCAACAAAGAGTCTCAGTCACAGAAAAGCAGAGGTGCCAGTAAACAGCTTAACCAAAATACAGAAATAAATAAAGGACGCACTAACAATAAGATGCTTTGTTATATTATTAAGGATCGAGTCGATTCTTTTTTTTAAACACACTTTCTGCAGGAGCAGCATAATCATTCATCCATTTGTTTTTGATTACAATGTGGTTAGGCCTTTATTAGGATGTGCTCAAGCCTCATCCAGCTCTGATTGACAAACAAGCCTTGTTGTGTCTTTGCATGGGTTACGCACCCCCTCTGTCCATCTCCAACATAATGACGCTTATTTCACGTAGCTCATGTTAGCCATTACTGATAAATGTCAGGGGGAAATATGGTAATTGACATTTGCAGGTGGCAGAGGAGGGAGCCACTCTGTGTTGTGAGATGTGTGCAGACTGTGGCAGGGACATAAGTGATGCATGGCCTTACAAATGTTAGTTGAATAACACGTCCAGCCTGTGCCTCTAATGACGATGTTAGAGGATATTAAGGGACAGGTCTTGTGAACATTGTGAGAGAATATACTGTAGGGGATGTTCTAGCAAAAATCCAGCTTCAAACACAAGTGTAAGAAAAACATACTTTGCAGAAATTGATGTTTGCATTGCTTTGCAGTACATGAAATTCAACACTTTCAGGTTACAAATGGATGGATCGGGATCAGAGTCTGGTGGCAAGGTTTTGGATAAAGAGAAGACGAGTAAAGAAATGCATTGATTCAATGAGTACTCATGGACAAAACATGTCATCCTTTCTTATAAAAGTCATTCACGCCGTTAACTTAAGCTACAGAACCCTAAAAACAACTGCAAGTGTGTGTTTTAGTGGGACCGGTTGATTCTGTGTTGCTGAACCAAAGACAGCAGCTTTGGCGTGCTTGGTTCATAAAGTGATTATAAGCCATATTGTCTCTCTCCTCTGTTAGAGGGATTAGCACCCAGCAGGCGTGATGATGACAAATGAAGTTGTTTGTCGGGGGATTAAAAAGACTGAGCTCTCTATGGGTTTGAGTGTGATATCATATTTTGTGACACATTTTTGCATTTTTTGCTTTCCGTGCGAATGAAAACAACTCAAATTATAATAAAGATTACGCGACAAGTCAAGCTAATAATTACCTCAGAGATTATGCAGATGAAGAGTAGATTGTTTCTGTAATAAAAATGTAGAAATCAAAAGATCAGCAGCAGAGTGTCAACACCTTGAAGTCATTTAAAGAGAAGTTCCTTATGACTTTGAATTTGCTCTCATCCCTCTCAAATAATAAGTGTCAGCAGCTGACAAACAAACCGAATTATTGTCCATCTCAGGTCATTTTCAGGTGATTCTTCCAAAAAAAGGAGAACCATCTTTTTTTTTGTAAATCCCTTCAACGTACCCTACTGCCAGGGCCCAGTTGGATTGAGAATTAATGTTGGCCATCGCTTTGGGAGGATGTGGAAGTGACGTGAAGTGTAATGATCTCAATCAGGGCCAGGGGTGAGAGACAGAACTAATCACTGCGCCCGCTCCCCTACCATAATGCAGTCAGTCGCCTTAATGACCCTGGCGCTCCTGTCAAAGCCATTACTCTCCCCCGTGGTGAAAGGCACATCAAACTGCTGGGGCCCACTCATAATTGGACTAAACTTTGAGCTATGAGAGGACATTACACATGTCCTGTATTAATTTGGGTGCCAGATTTTTACATTGGTAATTATTTGAGGGCAGCTAGAGGGAGAGAGCGAGTGAGTGAGCTGACGATGTCCTACTGCCGCGAGGGGGTCAAGGCTGCACCATGTGAATGTGTCCGACGTGTGTTGGTGGGATTAACTCGCACATTTTATTTTTAACAATGTCTTAAGATGTATATAGTAGTTGAACACAATGTCCATTTAGTAGATGTTTAGAGTTAAATCATATCGCATGATCTTGATTAGCAGATTAGGCCTTTCATCCCTGTTGGTTTAAACGTGTAAAATGAATTATTCGACCTTGTAAACATCACTTAATACTCACCACAATCTACAGTTAGTAGCTATTCCTGAGCTCTCAATTACGTCCTATAAGCTTCATCGACAGATTTTCAGGAGCACATTTTCAATGGCAGATGGTAAAGCAACATAAACGGTCTAAAAATAGAGCCTTTTTATCCAAAAGCAACAATGTTTCTAACTAAATAAGTAGAAACATCTTCTCGTAAAAATAAATAAATACTGTAAATTAATATTGATATTAAACATTATTGAAACATCTGTTAAACTACACCTAATAAAATGGGTGACACATTTAACCTGTGCAGTAGAAAAAACAAAAAGTTGCTCAAAATTATGCTTTTTTTGTAATGAAATAGTGGTGGGAATTAAAAAATAAAGTTCTGTTTTTAAATGTGGAAAAAAGTATTTCTTATTAAAGTATATTTCATATATATATATATATATATATATATATATATATTTTTGCATATCAACAATGTTTTGATATATAATCATACAATTTAGACAGATATACAAAAACAATATTGTGTATTCAAATATTCTTTGTGATGTTGATTCTTAACTACAAGGCAGTGTTGCTGGTTTGTTTTAAAGTGTTTCCACTGAAAGCACACAAAGCTGCATGGATGTAGGACGACAAAGGGCTTCGTCCACTGGTAGCTGCTTGAAATCGCTGTTTACTGTTGCAAAAGCCACAGCTCCACTTGTACAGATCTCAGATAATAGAGCCCAAACCAAAGGGGAGACAACCTCTTCTTGCTTTTGCTCCCTTTCTTGCAGCTATTGTCCTGTTTGTAAGAAAATCAAGTTACAGTCTCTCAGATATATCCATCATCTCACCTTTCTGGCTGGCGTTGGAAGCGTGAGGCGAGTCTGCGGGGATCTTGAAGGATTCTTTTGGTCTTCTGCTTACAGCGTCTTGAAGAGACATCAAGAGAAGCTCCATTGATTTTGTTCTTTTTTGGCTTCTCCTACATTTCTGTACTGAGAGCTAGCAGGGGGTCCTCCCTGTAGGTGCTGTTTCAATAGTGCCACTCAAAAATGGAGTGGGTCAAAACAGATTGCTTCAGTGGAGGGGAGGGAGTGCGAGAGAGGAACCAATTCAGAAAGTTTACAGCAACTTTCTCTGACTCTTTCCTGAGATGTTTTCAGAGCCGCACAAGTTTTTCAAAGTTTGGTCGGTTGTTCGTGAAGGCCTTGCCAGCATGTTCCTTCTCACACTGGCTTAGAAGTGTAAATTAAAGAAAATGTCTGCATGCCTTTGTACTTCATTACTTGAGACTTCACAATCTGTTGACAAAAGTTCCCTCCATACTTTATTGATGTCAAATATATTCAGTTTTCATGTACACTACTTATTTACATTAAACACTTTGTTCAAAGGATTGTATTTCTTATTATATAATAATAAGTTACTACTCAGGCAGAAGTTCAATATGTAATTATTAATTATTGAAAACAATTACTTTAATCAAAGCAGAATCATAATTAGTAAAACTTTCAAAAAATATAAATTATTACAACATTGCTCATTATAATGCTTAACTAATACTTCATATCTGTCGTGTTCATTTGGCAAAATAACATCTGGTAATAACATGGGGATTTATAATAATAATAATAATATCTGATCACTCGATATATTGATAACTTCATTCATAATCAAGTTGCATTTTGATTTGACATTTTTCACAATTTGATATACTGTAGACATCTAAATATACCCTTTGCACAAAGTGATCTATTATCTGATCGTATTTAAGACCAACTAAATCTGGATAAATTACGACGAAAGATTTTCCTCCAAAATGTGGCTTTTGAGGCAGCAGAAATGGTCAGACACAAAACGCATGCCTAAAAAACACAAAAATGCATAGTAAAAAAAGTGTCTTCTAAAAAACGACATCATATAGGTTTACCTTAAACATACTATTATTGTGTAAGTTCTCACTTAAAAACTGGATAACACTCTTGCCAGACTGAGATGGTGTTAATACTCTGGTGGAGCGTCTCTGTCAGTCACACCACACTAACATATGTAACATGAACTGTTTCACAGTCACACCAAGAGCTCCAATGAGGCTCCACCCTGAGCCCCAGGTCACAGAGAGAGAGAGACTGGGGGCGGGGTGAGTCAGGAAAGGGTGAGAGGAAGGTCGAGAGTGACACGAAGAGAGAGGAGAGGAGGTGGAGGAAGGGAGAGAGAAAACAACTTGGTTGCCGTGGTGTCGGCAGCATCCTGTAGGTTAGCTGGGAGCTGTGATTACTCCCAATGTGTGTTTAATTAATTAGCCTGTGTGGAGACAGCGTGCTGTTCATCAGAGTTTCTGTCAATACCCCTCCATCCCAGGTTCAACCCCGCTGCCACCTCCTGCACACTGCTTCTTCCATCATATAGAAACATACACAAGGGACACGCAAGGTGTAACCGTGCTGTTTGAGAACTCTAGAAAGTTGGTTAATGAGGAAGAAGTTGCATAGGATTCAAAGGCAGTTACACTTCTGCTGTGGCTGTTTAGTTGCTTTCCATGTGAGCATCTTTAAATGCCGGAAGGATATACTGTAGTTAGTCACAGAATAATTAAACATCATATTTGTTAAGTGTAAAAGGATGTATAATATTTTGAGCAAGGAGGGGACCTATTACGCAAAATCCACTTTGTCATGTATTTTAAACATAAACATGTGTCCCCTCTGTGGAAAGAGATTCTGGAAGTTTCAGGAAAAAATATTCTCTCTCTTTTTGTCCTGATCCATTTATATCAATGATCAGATTTTGGCCACTTTATGATGTCATAACGATTTGTTTGCACCCCCCCCCCCCCCCCCCCCCCCCCCCACACACACACACACACCTTATCACCTGAATCTCCTCCTAGAGCACATTGTGTTCTTTTTAATCAGAGGGGCGTGGGGAGTGGTCCCTTATTTTCATCTAAAGTAACAGACAGAGAATCAGCACTTTTGAAACAGAGGGGTTTATGGGTGATCTGTTTGGTATTTGGAGCCGAACACTTCAGAGCATTTTTTTGTATATATCTGAGACCCATAATATATTGATGAAAAACAGAATAATAGGTGACATTTAAGTTTGAGGAGAAGAAAATCCCCTGCAACAAACTCAACATTATTTGCAGTCGCTGAAATTAAATGTCTTTCTTTCTTTCAGGATGCCTCAATCGCACATCGTTTCCATGTTATGAGGGAAAAGCATCCAGAGAAATTCAACAGCAGGTAAGTTTGTGGCTGACGGTTTATTTGAAATGTTTTTGTTCAGTAAAGACAATGTAATATATTATCCCAGAGGCTCCAAACTGTTCTGTCCTCATAAAACCATAAGATACTGCAATACGAGTTAACACTAATTCAGACGGTTAATGCTATGAATAGCAGCCTGATTACATTATCAGGCTGTTACAACGGCTGCATTTGTTTTCAACAATGATCTAAACATTTCAATGGGCTTTGCAAATTCCTTTCAATGATGACTATCTCTCCCAACAAGTCCTCCAACTCATACAGTACGACCAAATATGTCGTTTGTTCAAGCGCTTAATACGACCTATAATTACGTTTTAAAGTTGTCGGCCTCGAGTGCTCCCGTTGAATGCAAACGTTACAGAGGGTTGTTTATTCACAAATAACCCTCAAAATCCTAAATTGTAGGATAGTTTGGCCATTAAAACGCTTTATGATTAGATTTCTAGCGAGAAGTATATATTGTACTCTTAGAATCCACGTCCAGTCGATATGTAGGATCTATAGTTTGATAGATATTACGAAGATGATTTGAGGTTTCGTCAGGAGAACGTGTATATGCGGCAAGCTTCCACGTAAAGTTACGGGTTGAAAACAGTATTTCCGGTCTCGACGTTTTCATAATAAAACCAATGATCAAATTATTTAACAGTGATATCTGCAGTACTCATCCACTAAAAAACATCAGTTTATCCTAGTTAATTATACGACATTAATTGGTTTAAATTGTGTACAATGCTTTTGTGTTTTTCCCATAGATTTTTCTCTCTCGATTCTGAGAGACACATTTCTTTTTTCAGAGGTTTTGATAGGCTAAAATCACGCCGCAATGCAGGTCGGGATATGGTGTTGGTGTTGGTGTGAAATGAAATCGTAAAACATTTTTAAAAAATAAAATAATACTTTATTCCGAGTGTTCTTGCTTTTCTCTTTGAAAGTCATCACATAACGGCATTGTAATACACGGTTCGGCTGCATTACATATTACATATCTGCCGTAGATATTTATTTATAGAGCCCTGATCTGAAGACCTTTTGACAAACTGGAAGAGATGCCGCCAAAACTGAAAACGTGACGTGGACCATAAATATATCAACAATTAAACAACATCTTCCATTTCTTTTCACACAATAAGTCTCCTTGCAGTATCAACACTAATTCGGCTGACTTTTATATTTGATCCAATTAGTAGATAGTCTGTATTTACACCATAACGGTGCACAGCTGATAGAAAGGGACTTTTTTGTAGTTTTTAAAGATATTACTGATTTTCTGAACTACCTTTCCAACTCCTCATGCAGTTGACTGTTACAGGTCTATACAGGTTCATGGTACAATGCATAAGCTTCACATCGAGAGACTGAAACTGTATTTTCCTTTACCGTTCTGTTTTAATTTCACAATAAAGTCAATAGTCATATTATGTACGATATTATTATGTTTTATTAACTAGACCACTGGTTTTTTAAACCGCACCGCCTAGTGGTTAAAGCACGTTATTGAATTTAGTTGTTGAATAAGTTATATTTGATGACAACATTTAAATATTAAGAGTTGTCTACTTACAAAATAGGGGGAAAGTATAAGGTCAATGATAGAAATATAGAATAGAAAATATCAAGTAGATACTGTAGTGATCTCTACAATAAAACAGTTTAGTGCAGGACGTCCAAAGATATTAACAGGAGGATGTGCAAAACAGACAAACTGATAAGGCTGAATTTTACTCAGGTGTAACTAAAGTCTGATTTAAGGGTTGTTTATATTTCACATCATTAATCAGAATCTGCAAAGTAACAAAAATAAATGTAGTAGAGTAAAAATATCAGGTTAACCTCTGAATTGTAGTGGAGTAGAACAAAGTAGTACATGCTGCTGTAACAAAAACATTTCCCAACTTGGGATCAATAAAGTATCTTATCTTAAGATGATCGATGGCTACTGCCATATTTGCTAAATGTGCATCTGAACCTTGACAAGTGCATGTTTCAGGCTTATCAATTAACAACAGGAGGGGTCACAGACATAAGACCAGCTGTCATGTGGGTATATTAATGCTGCCCATTATGGACACAAGCAAATTTCACTCATACATGTATTAATTATATGTTTTACATTTGATAACACCAATGTTTTTCGTATCCCCTAAACCTCCAGGGATGTATACAGTTTAATACTGGCAACTTCTAATTGTGGGAAATACGAAAACGTCTTTTAAAACTACAATTCCCAGTAGAGACGTGCCATAGAACATGTTGTGAAACACACAATAGCCAGCATGTGTAATTCTGGGGGGGGGGGGGGTGGGCTGGGCTGGACCCGTCCAAGTCCAGTTTTGGATAGTCTGGCGTGGTTCCATTCCATTTCAAAGAGCTGTTTGACACTCGGCGTAACCTTGTCGCACTGCCACTCCATCATCCAATCACAGAGCTTGAGGGCTAATCACGGGGTTTGTAAAGCAAGGCGGATGTTGTAGTCCCAAACGATAGCTGGGGATTCTGGGTAGTGTAGTGTCTTCGAAAACTCTGTAGTGTCTAAACTCCGAAAAAACTATTTGTTTCTCCGAATCTAAGGTTACAAACACAAAAGTATTGTACACAATTTAAACCAATCAATATTGTGTAATTAACAAGGATAAACTGATGTTTTTTAGTGGATGAGTAATGGAGATATCACTGTGTAATCATTTGACAGTGTGGGGAATACGGTTTTATGATGAAAACTTCGAGACCGGAAATACTGTTTTCACCCACGCTAACTTTACATGGAAGCCGCCCCATATACAGTACACGTTCTCCTGACGAGACCTCAAATCATCTTCGTATATCTAGCAAACTGTAGATCCTACACATCCACTGGACGTAGATTATAAAAGTACAATATACACTTCTCGCTAGAAATCTAATAAAAAAGCATTTTAATGGCCAAACTATTCCACAATTTAGGATTTTCCAGAGAGGGTTATTTGTGAATAAACGACCCTCCGGAGCGTTTGCAATCGATAGGAGCATGTTGTTTCTTACACGACCACTAGAGGTGCTACACGTGACTCTGGGTCGTATTTAGCTGCTGAACAATCGACCTATATGGTCGTTTTTTGTAGGAGGACAGGCTGATCTCTACGCATATTTTACATTTGGTTTAATTCATTGCGTATATATATAATGGGTTTATAAAAATACTATATACTATGGAGTATGCCAACACCTATATTATCGATCTCAGTAATTGTATACTGCACAACTTAATATATTATAATTATTTATTTTTCATTTATTTTAAACTGCCACAATAGATCCGTTATCTACATGCAGTTTCTAATGAGTCCAAACTATATTTTTCTGGCTGCACATATTTGTTATAAAACATACAGCTGACATTTGAATTATAGGAGCACACTCTTTTTCATGAATGTGTACATTGAGGTAATTGAAAAATATTTGTCCCCTTCAGAATCAAAAATCTTGCAACTTTATGGCCTAGATAGAATATATTATATATAGAAATATTTCTTGAACCAACGACCACAATGGGAACAAGTCTCACTTTATCTAAAGAAATGAAAGAGAAAATGTCAAACTCCTCCCAGTGTAAACAAACCAACAGGGTACTGTATGTGCAGATCTGATCTGGAGCTCAGCATGACGAATGGACCAGCTCCATATTTAGCATTAGCGATTACCTCGAGAAGATGCGTCTACCTTTATGAGTAGAACAAATGTGGCATCTATGTTTCCATCAATATTTAAAGTCTCCCATACGTCTCCACTAGCGCCAGGGAGTAATTGCAGGCCTAATTGAATTTGCTTGGCTAGTTTGACATCATGGATCAGTCAGACTGATGACATGCAGCCTCCTAATAATCCCATTTGTACTAATTATCATTTTTTACCCTAGTACAACATTTAGCCAACCATCCCTCTGCTGCTTGTTGCTTGAACATGCAGATATGAGAGAGAAAGATTTCACAAGGAAAAGAAGGTTTATAGATAAACGTATTGACTCTAATTTTGTGATAAAATAAAGAGGGTGTTGGGTAGTAATCCCCATATACGCTGGTGCCAATGTTCATGTTTCAACCTTGTTTGTCACACTCAACTTCAGTCACTTTCTAGGTCTCCATGCAGGACACACACAGCTCTGTTGTTTTACACCATTTTAAGCCTTTGTGAAAAATGATTTAGATATTTTAAGAAAATTATTCTGTCTGTTATTTGAATTCAATGAATAATTCAGTAGGGGGAATGGGTTTAGGATCTCTCTATTACACACTATCCTTGCTGATTCAATAATGCATGATTATAGTTTTTCAAGGTAGCATAGACTTTGTTGAATTTGTCCAAAGGGCTCATGTCCATTGGAGGTGTATTGCAACTTATCACAGAGTCATTTTCCCGCAGCCTGAAGCAGTTTCTCAGGATCTTCAGTGTCAAAAGAGGCAGCCTTTCTCTGCTACAGTATTTTATATCACTTTTATCTGCAATACAGTACATG
Organism: Pseudochaenichthys georgianus; assembly: GCF_902827115.2. Classification (NCBI taxonomy): domain Eukaryota; kingdom Metazoa; phylum Chordata; class Actinopteri; order Perciformes; family Channichthyidae; genus Pseudochaenichthys; species Pseudochaenichthys georgianus. Next base: position 30,775,635 of record NC_047518.2, read on the forward strand.
TGTGTGTCTATAATGTGTGATTATTAGGATTTTATTTGACTGAAATCTTTCAGTGCATTCATGTTTTTAGTGAGTTTTATGGTGCATAAAGCTTGTTAAAAAGTAGTCAAAAATATCAATCCTTTCATTTATTTTTGAAAGAAACATTCTTACAGTAGATAGAGACTTTTACTAATATACCTTCTTGCACAAGATACTAATGAGTCGTTTTGTTTGTTTTGATCTGATTAGCTAAACCTTTTGGATGAATAATGTACTGTTCCTCAGACTGGAGTGTAATTTAACATCAGTTAAAGGTATTTAATGAAAGACTTTTGAACTGCTGTAGAGATTCACCTGACTTTCTGCATCGTAACATTGTTTGAACATGTTGGTTGTACAGAATACTCAGAATTATAAGATTTATTTTTGATAGTGTTCATTGTACAACAACATGTATTTTGGAACAGCACTGTGGATAGAAAAAATAATGAATATTGGCACATTTTCATTGATTCAATTCCTTATTTATTATGTATTTTCAAAGTTCTAGTGTCACCGTATTTTTGAAACCTTGACGTGGCTATTCAATTGTTTTCTTAGACACAATTATGAGATAAACAAACATGTAAGTTGTCAGCCCAACATTCAGTTGTTTTCTTTTTCTGACAGCAGTAAAGCCGATCCCAATCAACAGTATACATCTTCTCCCTGGTTTGACCTCAAAGAAACTGCATACAATTAACGAGGTTTAATTACCAAACAAACAACATCATGTAGCTTTTGTTAATCATGAAATGAGGGGATTTTGTTGATGAAATGCAGGGGTCATACCCTAGCTCTTCCCTTCATCTCTCTTGTTCAATCCATCTTCTGTATTTGCACCTTGGGGTGATTACCAGGGCGAAGGTGTGAAGATTTGACACTCGGCAGATAGATTCATTTACTGCCACTGCCGGACCTGGAGGTGATAATGAGGTTGAGGATTAAAAGCAGACAATCAGTCGACCCGTGACGAGGGCTGCGCCACCTCCTCCCCCTCTGACACTCCTCCACCGCCTTGTTAAAATATACTACTCCGTTTCTTCACCCCGTTTTTTGCTGATCTCCAATGTAATTACACACTAATCTCTGACTCTAAGGGAAAGGGATGGATAGTGTGAGAAATGAGGAGAGTGAGGTGGAGCAAGAGAGAGAGAGGTTTAGAAAATTAAAAACTTTGTACGGTTTCATTCTTATATATCTTTATTCACCCGTTGATGTTCAGATTGGTAGATTTGAGCCACTGAGCAGATTCCTTTCTTTCATTTGAACCAATTCTCAGTTTTGACATACAGTACATGACTGTCGCGCAGACTGACACGACCCCAAAGCTTTACGGGACATTTAATCAACACCGTGATATCCACTTTGCGCAACCTCAATAGCGTCAGACGAATGGAAACAAAAGACTCTGAAGTTGCGACACTTCTGTTCCTATAACTTCTAAAAAATATATATATATTTCCCTCCTTGCATTACTCCTGAACCATGGAAATTCGGATTGTTTCCTGGTTCAAGATAGTAAGTAAAGGCAATGACTATTTTTAGTGCAACTCCCCGGGCAAATGTCAGGCTGTTGACCTTCGTTGCGTTTATCAAACTCTACCTATATAAAGGTTATACATCTTTTATGGGAATTGTTGTGGTTATAGAAACATTTACTCAAGATGAGGATTGGAATCATCCAATCTGGATAAATACCAAAGGGATATTGGGCAGATATGAATAGACATTAGTCTGTTTCACTTCAAGAACATATTGTGATACAAAGCCAATACAAAGTGGCTTTTGATTAGAGCTCATCAAAGGGCAAACATCTGATTTGGGACGTTTTAGGCTCCGTGTGAAAGCTGGTGAGGCTTCACCTGCAATGTTTGTTTATTCTTTGGCATCGATCATGGCACCTTGATGTTCCCATGATATTTGCCCTGCATACCCAGATCTATTTTTGGTCCCGATACATCTAACACCGTCACGGCGCTCCTCCAGAGCCGCTCTGCGCCCGTGCGCCCACAGTGTCTCGCTGTGCTGTGTAACCATCCTGAGTTAACCTTTCCTGAAGGCACAGGGAAGCCCAGGCATGGAGCACTCTTTAGCATAATGAGTATGTTCATCAAAGACTGCGATGTGCTGAAGGGCCGCCGGAATCACCAACACACGCAGCCATCAACACACCTAATGCTAATGTACGTGTAGGCATGTAGGTGTGTGCGTGTTTCCTGCTGAGCTGGGAACAGGGCCACAGGTGATGGCTCTTTAAATTACACATGTGCACACACTCATTTACACACCGACACGCTCACACACACACATGAATAGTGGACCTCAGTAGCGGCCGCCCTTGGACCTCATTTGAGGATGAAATCGTTTATGTGACCAAAGTGTCATCTATAATTAATGACCACTTGTGTGTAATTTAGAGGGATCTCACCTGTGGCCCTGTCCCCAGCTCAGTGGGCACACACACACACACACACACACACGCACGCACGCACGCACGCACGCACGCACGCATTCAATAGTAAGATTGGTCAGTGATTTTCATGTTTATTCACTACTAAATCTGATGATGTATCTACAAAACTCTTTTCATTAAGCCATATTAACAATGAACATGTTAAACAGTATTAAGCTGGAGGTCCAGTAGCTAAATGGTTATCGTACCACAAGTCACTGGCTTAATGTCCGGCTGTGGACCTTTGTTGCATGTCTCAGACTCACCCCATGTTTCCTGTTTAATGCATGTCTTTCTCTCTTCTGTTACCAATCCGATAAAGGCAATTTATCTTTAAAATAAAAAATAAAAAGGATAGTGGTAATTGTAAAAAATGTACCATAAGGTATGTCAGTATCCACAATAGATGTTATTCCTATGGATACCGGGCTAATATTAATGGACATCATTTATTAATCTGTATCACTCGTACAGTAGCAAATGTCATTCGGATACAAAACCTTCATGTTCCTGGTAACATTGTTGAAAAAGGCCTTTTATACTGAACATGAAGTATTTAAAAAAAAAAAACATTAATAGCCATATCTTTTTTTTATTATTATTAACCCACATTCACCATTATTCTTTGTTAAAGGATAATGTTTCCTGCTGTAATGTCCTACATTTTTCCTCAAAAGGAACATTTGATTTCATCACACTTTATTGCTTTTGAATGAAAACGTAGAGGGAAGGTTGAAGAATGTCAATGATTTAAGATACAGGCTTCTTTTCAGTCTCTAAATATGATTTTTATCATTAATTAACAGTTTTGCTTTTAGTTTATTTCAGGTGTCGTAACAGTTCCCCACAGTATCACAAATTAGTATTAGTATTACTATATTTTATTGTTATGCTCACCGTTAAGCAGCCTGATAACAGCATTTGCGTGTTAAAATGAAAGAGCGGGAATGTCTGTGCAATGAAGGGCAACCCAACCCAGTATTCCTGCCATTAACACATAAGTCAAATTAGACCTTTAAGCCTAAAATTATCCTTATTTTTTCTTTTAACTTCACATGCACTGCCACCAACTGTCTGCTAATGAGACAATCTAGCTCTTTTTGTGCAGTATAAGTATATCCAGCTTATCAGTTATCAGCTCAGTTTTTTTGTTTCTAAAGATGTTGGATGTGTAATACCCGTATCAGTAGTTTTGGTATATAAAAAGCTCCTATGAATCACTGCAGTGCAACAGAAAGAAATACATTTTTCAAACTGCTTGCCGCATCTCTGAAGGCAAGGCGATGCAACTCGGGTCATTTCTCAAACTGCCAGTCGGAGTCGGAGCGCTCTAGGCGGTGTCATGTTAAACAAAACAGTGCATTGATGCAATGCACAAAGACTTGGTTATGTCAATGCGATATTTATCACCTCTGATCAAGAAGAAATTAGTGTGAAGATAAGGTCGTAGATCATTGTGGGTTAGATTAAGTGTCAGAGGGGAAATAAATCAATGGCTGTGTGCCTGGCGTTCAGTGTGGCCGGTGGAAAGTGCATCTAAAGGTGCTGTGGCCTCGGGACAGCGGCGCTGCACTGAAGCTTATTGCCTCTGACATCCTTTAATATGGTGACCAGTGGAGCTGGGATGAACATCGTGTATTGTTTGAATTCAGCCTTTTTGAGCTACGTTTGTCTTTCTGTTTCTGATGTTTTTCTCTTGGTGTGAGATGTTTCTCTAAAGCCCTTTTGGGTTGTTGTTTATCTTGGCCACACAGTTTGTATATGTCCTCTTCTTTCAGTTTTGTTTTATGATTTGTTTGTGCAAATAAACGACACCTCAGTCGCTCTGGAAACCTGAGCCACTGTTTCCTTTTGGTGTGCCAGCTAAGACTACTACAGCTGATCTCACATTCACACCGCCAGAGTTATTATTGCAGTACACTTTGCATTGATACACTGAAGTTACAATCACACACAGGGGCCTTGTGGCTACTAGTTGAATTATAAAACCATCTACTTACATGCGACTGAAAACAAGAATCTGACACAGATATTCCACAGGAGACCTACTGTAATGAGGGGATTTCTAAAATCTCCTAGAAAGATGCAGGAGTACAGCCAACAGTATAAGTAAATGGGCACTTTATGTTCACGTTTATTGCACTTACCATACAATAAAGTCATCTTACTCAAATGGACTCCCTATTAATCCTAGCATAAGCTTGCCACTGTTGAAGACGCTCCTCTGTCGTTCTGTCAGAGGAGTCTAGTGTTTAGCATCAGTCGGCAGATAACAAATGACAATCCGATCCGGCCAATGGGATGCTCCTAATTACCTAATGAACAGGCAGATGAGGTGATTTGTTGCCATGGTGCGCTTGTTAGGTTAAGTGGTGGAAATCGACAGGATGGTTAGATTCTGTCTTTTACTGTATCTATTCCTACAGTGTGTCTTCAGTGTCCAAGTGCAGCTGGGTTTCTCTGTATTACGATGTCTCTGTTCAGGATGTTCCTGTACACATGATGTTGCTGTACACATGATGTTCCTGTCCACATGATGTTGCTGTAAGATTTGAGGAGAATCAGTCGGTTAGTAGGTTTTTTGAAAATAAAGTTGGTCATTATTATATGAATGTCCATGTAACGGGTGAAACATGTAGCAGATTGTAAACGACAAAGAAACAGATATAAAGAGATATTGTATTTTCCCCCATGCGGTTCTTCCTCTTGTCTGGCCGTGTGCAATGAGTTCCAGTTTGTGGGTAATGTTCACAAAACAATGCAGTGCAATATATAGTTTACTTGGAGATGTGTTAGCTAGCAGTACTGCTTGCAGAATGTGTAAATGTGTGAGGAACATGTCTGTGTTCTCTGTTACTTTCCTCTAGTTTCTCCTTACCTCGCGTCCATACATTCATGAAGCTGTAGTTTGAATAATTTGACGTTTTTCTTCTTTGAAGCAGTTTGAAATAACACCCTTACCTCAGCTTGCTGCAGTTAGAGAGCATCCTCTTTCCACTCACTTTGTTACCTCTCAAACGCCTTGGTTTACACATAGTTTCAGATATCAGAGCCTCTTGAATGTTACAACAACATACCAGAACCAGCTTTAAATCAGCAATAACAAAGAGCATACAACACATGCGCTGTAGGGTATTTGGCCTCATTCTCTCCATCAAGCCACTAGTTTTGAATATGCTTTTCAGAGTAGCCACCTTCATTTGTTTGTTTGCAAAATGTCCCAGGCCTTTGTTAATGTCTTCTCTTGGGTTTGACTACTGAGCCTACAGACTGGTGATGATGAGGATGATGAAGGTGGTGATGCAGTGGGAGATGTAGGGATGTGTTGTTGTGGAAAGCCTCTCAGCGTGGCCCCATCGCCCTCCTGCCTCTTCCCACCTCCCTCTGCTCCCATCCCTCTTCTATTGACCATGTTGCACATTATAAATCAACTGTGAGTTGGGCTACCTTGCAAGTACCCTAATGAAAGCTCATTTATAAAGTGGCTAAATGGTCCTGACAAAAGTCCTAATGAGGAAATCAATAATTCAGTGATTGTTACTCTTCTTATACTAATACGTTCCTCTTGTAGCGCTTTGATTCAAGCTAAGAGAAGGCCATTTTTTACTGTTTTCAATTCTGCGTGTCAGCATTGTGTCTGTCCTTGAACCGTTTTGATGAATAGTGTGTTGTCTGCTGTTTCTTGGAAAGATTAAAAGGCTTTTGCGATCGGTGGGACGCTGTGACGCTGCTTGAAAGCTGTGATGTTGCATTGTGATTTCTGTGACATCAACAACAGCTGTCTAGTCTTTGTCCCTCTTCGATTTCCTGTTTTAATGCCCTCGCTTTTATATTTATCTACTTAGGTCCACGTGATATTAGACTATTACGTTTTATTTTCAAGTAGACCTTAATTATAGGGTACACTGTTGTGAGAAAGGTCTAGCTCCAGTAATGCAGTAATGAAGATGATCCACTTCCCTATAGGACATTCTTTAAAACGACGTGTAAATCATTTATAGCTCATCTCTGCTAATGTTGCCCTCCAGGAAGCTTTAGCGGGCTTAGGCCTAATATTGGTAGCCCTAGCATTGCACGAAATGTTAAATCAGCTGCCTACAAATATTTAAGTATTTCATTCTCCCTTTAAAGGTGGGGTAGGTAAGTTTGAGAAACCGGCTCGAGATACACTTTTTGTTATATTCCATGGAATGCTCTTAACATCCCGATAGCAATGAATATCTTAAGTGCTTTGACAAAAAATCCATAAACAAATGTCATCTGTGGAAACCGTAGCGCTGTAAAAAGCACGACCAATCATTTTAGTCGGCCCGGCTAAAATAACTGGCCTTCCATCTGTGCACAAACTTATCTCGTGCCCTCATTGGTCATGTGCGCGTTCGTGTGTGTTGGAGGAGGAGCTCTGTAAGGAAGTGGCAGATTGTTTCCGGCTGTGTATTTTCAAATTCTAGCGCACTCGAGCTGGTTTCTCCAAAATTACCTACCCTACCTTTAAGTCCACAAGATAATATCTATTCAATTTTAAGGTGTTGACCGAACTGTAAGATGTCAGTTTGCAGTTTTAAATGTTATTCATGCCATTTAGCATCGAATAAACTAATAAAACAAATATATGTTTATATAAAGGGTTACAACAAAAAAATCCAATCTCTAAAACGAAAAAGGTACATTTTATTTGAGTAGTCATGAGTGAATGTAATGTGCTGTAGCAGTCTGCGGACAGATGGCGAGTCACCCCTGCGAGGTCATTGATCATCAGCCTTAGCAATGGGATAGTTAGCTGCAGGAAGCCCGGGGAGCAGCGCCCCAGTCCTCTGTTAATTGAAGGGGCAGTTAGATTACCCTCTCACACCCCTCGCTGGGCCCTAATGTTGGGCATAGGTACCCACTGGTCACCCCGTGTGCTCCCTCAGATGCTTCTTGAACTGGCTTAAGATTCATCATTATGCTTCAATATGTGATTAATGACCCACATTATGCGTTCTCTGGAGATTAATGACTGTGTGGATTCGGTCAGTGGTAAACATTAAAGGTATATTTCCTGTGTAGTTTAGAAGATCCTTTTTTCCAAGCATGAATCAAAACACCTCTACAGAATGTTCTCCTTCCATAATCTCATAAAGAACAAGAGATATGAATGAGCAGAAGAGATGCTACAGTATGACTACACGCTTCAGATTTTGATGTGGGGAAAACACTCCTCTATGTTGGCTCTTTGCTCGTTCCCTTTGCAATTCATGTTGTCTTGTTTCTTTCAGAACAAAGAATAAGCTGTGGTACTTTGAGTTTGGCACTTCAGAGACCTTTTCTGCCACATGTAAGAAGCTCCATGACTTTCTGGAGGTTGAGGTAATCAAACCACATTTTTCACAGTATTTTGAGCCCTATAGAAGAGAAACTATTAGCATGGGATAGATAGGCTTGAAACATTATTTGATCAACTCTTTTATGGGAATCCCAACCAGTCCTACATCTATTTTATTTGTATTTTAAAAAACATATTCACATAATGCAGATCGCTGCAAGTACCTTGGTAAGAATAATGGTGCTTGTTAGCATAATCTGGTCTGCCTGTGTTCCATAAATGGCACAAATGGTACTTGTTTCAAATGAAGCCAGACAAAGTGTTGATGTGTGAAGGCTATCTGTGCACCTCCCCACCCGCTTCTCACTGAACATCAGTTCAACACACAGGTAATTAGCCCTACACGACCCTGCTGTGTGTGATATTGAGTGATAATGAAGATGGTGTCTATACAATTCATCTTCCCCCTTCTCGTGCGATCCTAACAGTGCAGAGGTCTTCATTAATTAGTGCTCGATAAGTACATACACTACCATGGGAGGTGAGGATCCATACTGGTACAAAATCCACTATTTAGAGGACTCACAGCCTTTTTCAGCTTAATCAGATCAAATTGACTAGAAGAGTGGCTTTAAAGGAAGGCTCAGGTAGATATAGAAAGAGAGGCAGATGTATAGATAAGTACAGACACAGGTTAAGGCTCGGACATGTCCTTGATCATCAGGTGATTTGTGGATGATTCATTTGAATATACTATACCACTTGACTGATAATAATATTTCTGCCTGAAATACTAAACAGATCAATTCTTATTTTCCCTTGTAAAAGTGTGATGGTGTCACTCTGGACCTCAGCAGCATCTCTTTGGAAGGCATTGCCATTCTCAACATTCCCAGCATGCACGGCGGCTCAAACCTTTGGGGTGAGAGCAAGAAGAGGAGGGGTAACCGCAAAGGAGGCAAAAAGAGCCAAGACAAGAGGACACCAGTGCTGGACCCCAAGGAACTGATGTTTGCAGTTCAAGGTAGATTTGACAACATAATAATTCATACATGTGACATTTGTTTATTGCTTTCCCAATGATAAAAGACAATGAAATATAAAGGAGTATATGTGGATTTGTTATACCACATTGGTCCTGTCTGAAATATCTCACTATTGAAAAGACTACAAACATTGTCTGCAGACATCCAGGTTTTAAAGTGCAGGGGCCTACACCAGACACAGTCTGTGTCTTTGCTCCTTTTAGATAGGTCAAAGTCTAAACTTTCCACCAAACTTTTCTTGAGTGCATGAATATTTCAAAGAGGACAAGGTTAATCATAGCTAGCAGGTTGTGTTTGCAAAGAAAGGTACAATCTTGTCACTGTTTGGAACTGTCACTTGTGTATTAATGGTCTGTGTAGGCTCCAGTGGGCAGGCTCAGTTAATAAGAGCGGACTGGGGGGGGGGGGGGGTGTTGGGCATACCCCTGAATCCATTTATGTCCAAAGGAAGCCCGTCAATGGAACTATGAAAGAACAAAGCAGAATGAGTCAGCTGCTCTGTCCTAACTGGTAAAATGGTGAAGGTCTCATTAGAAACAGGAAGAAATATGAAGAAGACATATTCCAATCTAATATGTAAAGATATTATTACCAACATGCAAAACATGTCATCTCTGCATTTAGAATTTGAAAAGTTGGCGCTGTGAAGTTGGGTATTTTAACCTAAGGGGCTTTGCAGTTCTCATTCATAACACTCCGTTCGATGTCTCACTATGGGATGCGCCTCATCGCGGAGCAAACAGAAGCATCAATCTCATTACGCCAATCCTGATTGGCTGGTGATCTTGACGTCAGCGTCAGGGAAATCACCCCCTATAAGTAGCTTGCGCCACAACGCATGCATCATTCAAACACCTCTTCTCGCTTCAGAGCACATCTCACAGTAGCCGGGCAAGCTTCACTGTCCACAGACTGAACCCAAACACCCATTTCGGTCGACGGGCGCTCGCCGGCTACTCCTTCTGCTTTGCAGGAAGACGGTAGTACTAACGCTGTTAGTATTTAAAATCGACCTCGCCCTTCTCTTACCCGAGAAAGTAAGGTAGGTCCGATTTTTTCAAGCTAGAAGCACACCTGTTGCTAGCTCGCTCCCCCTCTACCGACACCACGGTAGCGAGGAAGTTTTCTCTTCTCTCTTCTCCACGGAGGAAGAAAGGATTTAAGGAGCATACTGCCACACCAGTCAGTATTCTCCGGGAATAAAAGACCCACACTGTCCTTTTCTCTGGATTAAGGACAAGGTGGTTTTATCTTTTCTCCCGTCCCACCTGTCGAGAGCGGGCCCTCTCCACGCCACGAGGTGACCAAGATGGACGCCCCTCTCCCTCACACCAGTGGAGTCAGGGACTCGGTGGCTCGACTCTGCGGCTGCGGGTTGAAGCTCTCGGGCACAGACACACACCAGGTCTGTTCGTCCTGCCTCGGGCTGGAACACGCCCGAGGCGCTATCGACAACCCCGGCTCATGCGGATATTGCGTCCGCTTCACTGTTAAGAGCCTCCGCCGACGGTTAGCACGACAAGCTAGCCTGTCGGAACAGGACTCCTCCATGTCCACGGACCCGCCGACCGGCAGTCAGGACACAGGGGCGTCCGCCACAGAGAGTGAGCCCCTCTCCGTGTCGGTCTGGGGCTCACTATCTGCTATGGCTATAGAACCGGAATCCCGTGCCCTGGCAGGCCGGGACCCGGTGACGGCAAGACACGCGGGGCTCCCGGTTAGACCTCACCATGGTCTCACCCGCGGAGGATGTCCTCAGGCCTGACTACGAGGAGGACGAAGAGGAGGACGCCCTGGCGTTCCTCCTGTCCGAATCGGATGAACAGGAAGAGGACACCTTCATGTCACCGGCTCAGGCTGCAAAGCCTGAGGCAAGTGCTGCTCTCCCGGGCGATAGCACACCAGCTTCGCCCGGTCTGAGCATGGACCTGCAGGCCGTGTGTAAACGCGCTGCGGCCAGACTCAACGTCCCATGGCCTGAAATGGCCAAGGAGACCTCCAGGTCCCGCTACGAGGGAAAACATCTTCCCCAAGCAGCGGGGAAAAAAAGACAACTCCTTCCAGTCTTCCCGGAGATGTTGGATGAGGTGTCGGTCTCGTGGAGAGACCGGCCCTTCAGCAACAAGGTCCCAATCCAGGGTGCCTCCTCCCTAGACTGTGACGGAATGGAGAAGCTCGGCCTGCTCTGCATGCCGCCCATGGAACCACTGGTAGCGGCTCACCTTCTACCAAAGGTGGGCCCGTCACCAAGCAGGAACCCCACGCTGCCAGCAAAGTCGGACCGTTTTCAGTCTATAATGACTGAAAAGGCCTACAAAGCGGCAGCGTTGTCCGCCAGGGCCCTGAATGTGTCCTCGCTGTTAATCGCCTACCAAGCGAAGCTCTGCGAGGACCTGTCGGGTAACCCGGGGGCAGCCACTCTAGACGAGATGATAGCGGTCACGGACATTTGTCTCCGTGTCCAACGCTGCGCCGTCCAGGCCACGGGCAAGGCAATGGGGATCATGGTGGTGCAGGAAAGAGCGAAATGGCTCAACCTCACCACTCTCCCAGACCGGGAAAAGGAGGATGTGCTGGATATGCCCATCGTTCCCGAGGGAATCTTCGGCTCTGCTCTCGCCTCCATGCAAAGGAGGTGTGAGACGAAGAAGAGGGAGGACGAGGCACTCCACCTCTGCCTCCCTCGTAGGGTCCAGCCGCTGCTCTCGCAGCAGCAGTCCTCTGCCCAAGCTGCCTCGAACTCTGCTCAGTTTAAAACACCGAAGACGCAGAGGTCGCAGCCCACCCCGAGTCCCCAGCCCAGGCTGGAGACAAGGGCAGAAATTCTCCGGTTCCGGCTGCAGCTCAGGCTCAGCCAACCCAGAATTTCGGCCAGCAGTCGAGGAAGAAGAAGCGAGCGGCGTGACAGCCCCTCCTTCTCCTCGAGAGATGCCTAAACACCATCCTCAAGTCTGCACAAACACATGTCACACATTGGTTGATTCCTCTGTCATAAAACATTTTCCGCTGACGCATCCAGGCTTCAGGCCGAGGGCGCAGCTCAAAAAAATGATGAAAAGAAAATCAATAAAGCCAATAAACAGCCCGCCAATTGTTCCCCTTCTGAGAGCAGCTACGGCATCTCTCAAAAGGCGGATTGTTGACGGGTCTGTGAAGGCACCACCGCCAAGCGCATGCGCAATGCCCTTCGGCCTGTCTCTCAGTCCAAGGGTGTTTGTACGGTGTATGGAAGCCGCGATAGCCCCGTTGAGACAACGGGGTATTCGCCTGGCGACCTACCTGGACGACTGGCTGCTTCTCGCACGGTCGGAGCAGGAGGCTGTTACGCAGACAAATGTCCTCGTAAAACACCTGCTCAACCTGGGTTTCATAATAAACACAGAGAAGAGCATGTTGTGCCCCGCGCAGACTATACTCTTCCTGGGTTTACGCCTGAACTCGGTGCCCTTTTCAGCTCGCTTGTCAGCGGAAAGAGTGAAAGCTTTCAGAGCTTGTCTTGCTCTTTTCCGGCTGCGCAAACATGTTCTTTTCAGATCATGCTTGCGATTGCTGGGGCTCATGGCGTCAGCCATCCTGGTTGTACGACTGGGACGCTTACACATGAGGGAGTTTCAGCGCTGGGTGGCCGCCCTAAAACTAAACCCTGCGCGCCACGGCGCGTGGAGAGTGATGGTTACTGTGAGATGCGTAATGGCACTGCGCCACTGGCTGCACCCGACTTTTCTAGTACGAGGTGTGCCCATGGGTGCTGTCCTTTCACGGAAAGTGATCACCACGGACGCATGTCTGACAGGTTGGGGAGGTATTTATGAAGGTCGCCCGGTGAGGGGTCTCTGGAGCAGAGACCTCCAGCGGGCGTACATAAGTTACCTGGAGCTTTTAGCTGTGTTTCTCACCCTAAGACGCTTTCTGCCTTTCCTCAGGGGACATCACGTCCTCGTGAGGACAGACAATACGACCACAATATCGTATATTAACCGCCAAGGGGGTTTGCGTTCTCTCCAGTTACACACACTGTCACGCAAACTTATCCTATGGAGCGGTAGACGTCTCCTCTCTCTGAGAGCGACGCACGTACCGGGAGTGATGAACCTCGGGGCAGATCTGCTGTCCAGAGGTGCACCACTTTACGCAGACTGGACTCTACATCCAAGGATTGTGAGCCAGCTGTGGGTGCGTTACGGCAGAGCCGCGGTGGATCTGTTCGCATCGAAAGACAACGCTCAGTGTCGGCTGTTATTTTCGATGCGTGATCTAAATGCACCGTTAGGCGTGGATGCACTCGCGCACGATTGGCCCCCGGGCCTTCTGTACGCGTTCCCACCCCTGGTTCTGATACCTCCAACTCTGGCCATAGTGAGAGAGCAACGCCACATTACATTGCATTTAGCTGACGCTTTTATCCAAAGCGACTTACAATAAGTACATTCGACCAGGAAGACACAACCTTGAAGAAAACAGAATCATAAAGTACATCAGGTTTCATAGAGCCAAGCATTTCAAGTGCTACTCAACTGGCTATAGATAAGCCAGTCCTTTATTATTATATAAGTACTCTGTTAGCAGTTCTTTGTTAGTAATTCTATCGCTCGAGGTGGAGTCGAAAGAGATGAGTTTTCAGTCTGCACCGGAAGGTGTGTAAGCTTTCTGCCGTCCTAATGTCAATGGGGAGCTCATTCCACCATTTTGGAGCCCACGTGTTTTTGCTGATGGGAACTTGGGTCCCCTTCGCAGCGAGGGTGCAGCGAGTCGTTTGGCTGATGCAGAGCGTAGTGCACGTGCTGGGGTGTACGGTTTAACCATGTCCTGGATGTAGGAATGGCCAGATCCATTCGCAGCATGGTACGCAAGTACCAGTGTCTTGAAGTGAATTCTAGCAGTTACCGGAAGCCAGTGAAGGGAGCGGAGGAGCGGCGTGGTGTGGGAAAATTTAGGAAGGTTGAAGACCAGACGAGCCGCTGCATTCTGGATGAGCTGCAGAGGTCGGATGGCACATGCAGGTAGACCAGCCAGGAGGGAGTTGCAGTAGTCTAGGCGTGAGGTGACGAAAGCTTGGACCAGAAGCTGCGTCGCTTTCTGGGTCAGCTGGGGACGCATCCTCCTGATGTTGTAAAGCGTGTATCTGCAGCAGCGGGTTGTAGCAGCGATGTTTGCAGTGAAGGACAGGTTGTTATCTAGGATCACACCCAGATTCCTTGCAGTCTGGGTCGGTCCCAGTGAGCGGTACCATAATCGGGGGTGCTTTGTCATAATGACCAAGCCCCCTGTGTCCTGGGCTATCCCTTACAAGGGCAAGCCTATTACTAAGCAACGGCTCTCCCACTGTTTTGTGGAAGCAATTGCTGTGGGGCCCATACAAGTCAGAGCTCGCAGGCACACTCGGGTTCGCAAGTTTTCTCTTGACTCAAGGTCTGGCGGCATCCTGGGCTCTGTCCATTCAAGACATTGGTGCAAGCGGCGAGCTGGTCCTCGCTGCTCACTTGTGTCCGCTTTTTAACAGTCTGGGCGTTCTACTCCCAGGTTGACTCAAGCAGTGCTCGGCACCTGGTTGAGTCGGAGTCCTACCTGTTAAAGTTCTGATCGGTTGGCGATTTTCGAGATAAGCTCGTCTGGCAATACGGGAGCTACAATATCCCATAGTGAGACATCGAACGGAGTGTTATGAATGAGAACTATAGGTTACTTACGTAACCCCAGGACTCAGAGTAACATGAAGTGAGATGTCTCACCAGACGGCCCTCTTTGCTATGGTGAAGCGAGAAGAGGTGCTTATTTTGAATGATGCATGCGTTGTGGCGCAAGCTACTTATAGGGGGTGATTTCCCCTGACGCTGACGTCAAGATCATCAGCCAATCAGGATTGGCGTAATGAGATTGATGCTTCTGTTTGCTCCGCGATGAGGTGCATCCCATAGTGAGACATCTCACTTCATGTTACTCTGAGACTGGGGTTACGTAAGTAACCCATAGTTTTGCTCCCTCTTGGAGCCAGCCTCAAGGGGCCGCTTCACTGTTCTGCCCCGGAGTTAGCTTGAGGTCATTGCCATGGTAAACGTGTTACGTTCCGTTATTGTTAAAAACAGGAATCTCCAAATTTGCAGATTTTTTAACTCAAAGATGAATTTAAGGGTTCAAGATATTTCACCTCTGGTTGACTACAAGATTGAGAATGTTTTTTTGGTTTTTAATTCCCACAAAAGTTGTCATTTTGGCGGAAACCATTTTTTTTTAATTTCTCATCATGTTCAACTGTTACTCGCTTAGGTGCACACTAAATCTTTAGGTGTCTCAATGAGGACCTCCAGACATGGCCGACAGTGATCCCTTAAGAGGCTTCACTGATCAGAACATGAACAAAAAACAGGACTCTTTAATTGTTGTTATTCCATGTTTGCTTCCTTATATATCAGATGCTGTTGCACCTTCAAAATGAAGATGCAACAGATAGGGAGAAAGAATGAAAGAGAAAAGTAGCACCTCATTTACAGAAGCAGCATGAACTGTTCTTTTGATGAGAGAAAACGTGTTTTTATTGTTGTGTAAACACAGCAAATCACAGCAATGGCAGTGAAAGAGTGGAATAATAGTCAGCCAAATCACAACAAACGTTCTTTAAACAACTGCTGCTGTATGCCGGGATGCTTATAGATGAGACTGTGAGGTTAAGGTGCTGTGTGGCACCGACTGTGAGGGAGATAGTTGATCAATGTAAACCCAATATTGCTACAATGAACACTCCATTAATCCCTGAATAAAAATCAATCCCTCTGGTTTATAAAAAGGCCCACATCTGAACCTGGAAAGGCACTTAGTGTGAGTGGGGAGTATGCATTTGTCTGCCTCTTGTCATTCTTCTCTGTTTGTGTTTGCCTTTTTATTGACGTGTGTTGTGTGTGTTTGTGTGTGCCCTTGTGGAAGGTGCCCTCAAGGTGAGCAGCCTAACTTGTCAGATCAAGAGAACGACGTATTTAGAGGTAAACACAGGAGTGCATTAGCCCAGAGGGGGCACCGCTGAGCACGATGCACGGATCAAACTGTTGGCAGGGATTATTGTGTGTGTGGTTGCGCGAGTTTGTGGGTGGAGGGTGGCTGCTGGAAAAAAAAAAGAAGAAGAAAAACCTGACCTTTCGGGAGCTGTTAAATCGTCCCGCTGGTGACGCCAGGAGACAAGCCCCTCAGGTGGAAAGGAATGGCTACGGAGTGAATTATTTAGAATGGGACTGAGGTTTAAGCCGGGTGGGGGGGTGGGAGGTCCATGTGTGGGTGGAGGGGCTGAGGCATGGGACTGATGCCCCATGACAAGCCCCATGAAGCTTTCCTCCCGCCATTCCCGTTTAGTTTGACTCTCAGCTGATCGGCTGCTGCTCCTCACTGTCTCCCTTATATTCCTCCGCTCTCTCACTGTTGCTCCACATGTGTCACTGTGCCGCCACCAGCCCCGACAGGTAGTTGTTTGACAAGGACGCCGTTTCTTATCCCACACTCTGATGGGACATGGCTGCTAAGATTAAAGCTGCAGGGTTGCTTGGGATACTCCCATACTGTAGGACTTTAATTCACATGACTGTCTCACTCTCTCCGCGTTGTTACTTTCAGTGGCTGTTTTTTTATTGCTGTCAAATATTGCCTTTTACACCTGAGTGAGGCACATAATGTTTATTGTAGGTTATCCTCGGCCTCAGACTGCTTATCTTGTGTGTTTAACATTGCAACATCCTTCTTATGTAAACTGTTAGGTGACTGTATTTCCCCCCCACTTACTGCCTTTTGAAAGTAAACATGATGGCTTTTAGAAAACTTGGCTGAGGCCATTGTTTATTTGTTACGTTTATTTCTGTTTTAACCTCTAATGTTAGAATTAATGGTTAAAAAAAGAAAATAAATATCCTTCAAAATCATAGTCACAATCAGTGTCAGTCAAGTAGACTGTCCCTGATTGTATCATGGGTCTGAAATCATTGAGATTAAATTATATTTTTTTACCCTCAAGGTTCTGATTAATATAATACATGTTGGGTAAAACGAAATGTTGTGTCAAAACATACATTTGTTGTTGAGGTGTTTCTAGGCATATCATTCCTCCTGCTTCCTATCTTTATGCTAATCTAAACTATAAGTCTTGAGACTTAAATATACAACAAGGTCTAATGTAAGAGTGGCATCGATATGTTTATCTTGGAGTCATTAAGAAAGCAAAAAGACATATTTCCCAAACTGCAACTATTCCTTTGAATGACCTATGGCATTTGCAACTGTAAACAATTTGGTTGCATTAGTACTGTGTTCAAATAAAAAATGAATGAAACATCTCTGTGTTTATACCCAAAACATACAGGTACATTATATTTTGGCTGACCTTGTTATATTTAGCAGAAAGGCTCTACGCCCTTTCAAAAAGGAAGCCCTCTTGGGAATACTGGATCTGTGTAGCCCCGGGCAACAAGGAATCCCTATCGCCATGGTGATGCTGTCCACCATACGTGTCAGTGTAGGCCTGTGTGAGCCGTTTGCATTAACGTGAGAAGTCAGAGCGGGGGGGAGCAGCTTCAAAGCCCTGTGTCAGCAGGTCAACCTGCTGGGTCTGTACACACACTCTCACACTCCGACCCTGGAAAGCACTGCACTCACAGTCCGGCACCGAGATAGGGGCAGACGTATGTCCATCACCATGGTGACAGCTGGACACCACAGCTCGGCAGGGACAACAACACCTCACGACCACAGCAACATTACCCACGACACTTCTTCAGGAAACCACCGTGGCTCAGATACACATGACAGCGTTGGAGCAGCATTGGTGACACAGAACTAACTCGCTCACACGCACCAAGCGCCTAAAAATGGGTCTTCGTTTCAATTAGTGTCTGCATGCTCCCAGCAGCGTGGCAGCAGCTCCTTCATTTGTGGAGGGACGATTCGATGGAGAGTCGGAGGCAGAGCGGGCCGCTGAAGCAGATGGGCCCTGCGTGACACGGGGCTTCCAGCAGGGGCAAAATCAATGCTCATAACTGCAAAACAGAAGAGATATTAATAATTATAATATCACAAAATTGCTTTTCATTGCCGGTGCAATTTAATTAATAGCTGTTTTGTATTAGGCTGGTTCTGGCTTCCTTTTTTTCGATTAGTTTTGTATCTGTGGTGAAATGTTTCTGAAGTGAAGAACATCAGTTAGATTGTTTTATTTATCCTCACTTTCCTTCTCATTTTCTCCCTTCCTTCCTCTCTTCCTTTGTACATTTTCTTAATTCCACCCCTCATTGTGTTGGTCTTGATCAGCCATATTTAGGGCAAACATGTACTGTACATAAAGGTTGTATATAAAACTTAATTATGGAACCATTTAAGCATAGTGTGTGTATACCTATCCAAAACAGTCATTCAGATCTAACGGTTATACTTGTATGGCACACTTTGCATGCATGCAGTAACAAACCATGACACGATCCTTATGTCTTCATGTCATTTTCTGATCGGGTCATTTTTCTCGTTTTAATTATTAATCAGCAGCCCTTGCAAAACTGGAGCTAAATCTCAAGTTAGCGTGCATGCTAGCAGCATATCTTGTATATTGGTCTTGATAGGGAAATAAGTATATTTACGGTTATGTTTTCTGTGTTTCAGACTTGTCTGACCAGCTGCTGGAGGTGGTGGGGCTGGAAGGAGCCATGGAGATGGGTCAGATCTACACCGGCCTGAAGAGTGCTGGGAGACGCCTGGCACAGTGCTCCTCCGTGACCGTCAGGTCAGCTTTCTACTGAACCACAACACACTGCTTTATCAGAATTTGGTATTTTGTTGATGATTTTTTGTCAACATCTTTGCTTGATTTTGTTAGCATGATCAATATTTGGCCTGGAGGCAAAAAGCAAAACACAATTAGCAGTTTAATCATGGTAAAATAGTCCTCAGTTATCATTTCCTTCCAGTTGAAGATTGTAAGAAATTAAAATTCTTACATGTTCTCTTCTCTTGCAGAACCAGTAAATCCCTCCCCATGCAGATTGATGGGGAACCTTGGATGCAGACTCCCTGCACTGTGAGTCATTAAAAGTCTCTAGCACCATTGACGACACCCGTCTTCCGTGTTATGTGTCATCATAATATAAGTGTGATCTGTTGCACCTACGTGTATAACCAATGTAAGGGTGATCAAATAAATAAAAAAGATGTAATAGCCCAATATCACAAATGACTAAATTACCCCCAGCAGCCGATAGAGTGCTCAGCATATGACACACTGTTTCCTTAGACTGTTGCAACAGATAAGAAATAACTCTTTCCAAAAAACTTATAAGGGGGAAAAATGGAAGAAACCTCACGGAGCCCCCCCCCCCCCCCCCCTCAGTCGCTCTGATCCCTCTCCCAGGGCAGACTGACGTGCAACAAGTATTCCAGAACCAACATCACAATAAAACTACAAAATAAACGATTCACATGGCATAAATAATGATGATATATTTACAGTAGTACCAGTGAGCAGGGCCACAGCAGCAGGTCAGCCATGATCCATTATCCAGCAATTACATGTAGCTGTAATTACATAAAACTTGCTACATGAAAAAATGGCTGGTATCTATTTACTCTCACTTGATGGTGTCATTATTCAAAGCCTCACACATCCACGATACACCTGAATATGTGATTTCACCTGTTTGAGCTATTCTGTTTATAGCCTTATTTGTTTGAATCGTTCCAAATCCCAGTGTCAAAACCTTTAAGATGGTAGTTTGCAATAATCACTACAGATGAACTGCTAATGTGCAGAATATATGTTGTTGTTTTTTTTTTTTAAATCCTCCACATAATACTCCACATATTGGTCTCAAAAGATACATACAACTTGACCTTACCTTATATTTTATTACTAGGAACATGCACAATAATGGACATCATTATGACGTTATGTATTTTACCTTAGTCGCTCATTTTAATCTGCAGTTCCTTGGCAGGTTGGTGTTCCGAATAAACATTACAGTACAACAAACTGTGCAAGAATGCACAAAATACAATACATTTAATTCAATTAATAGTTAAGTGTATTCATTTAAAGTTAATACCAAAATCAATTAATCCAGTAAGGTCTTAAAGGACTGGCTCTGGAAGTAAAGACAGATTGGTATTCAGTGCTGCTTCTATTTCTCCCACAGATCATTGTTTTATGTTACTTCTGCAGTCATTTCTGATAACAAATATTTAGATATGCAAGTCTATCTTCTCCTAATTAGCGTTCCGTCTTTTCCTCCAACATGTGCTTTGATAAGTGTTTGCCCTCTGTCCAAGTTATTTATTTTTCAAAATGAAACTCCTCACTTTGTGTTGATTACGGTTGTGTTTAGCTTTAATTACAACGCAACTGCAGATGAAGTGCTGCCGAGATTTACATAAGGATTGCTCAGACGAAGCTGAACACCCCAATGCATGACAAAACGAGTGCTCTTGTGTCTGCTGGCACAACGTTGGGTTCTGACAATCCGTTATTGTGCTGCAATGATTTCCACGGCGAGTTATTCATACTGTATGTTGGAGCTGAATTTGAATCAGTCGAACTGTTAAATGCTTATAAAAACACCACAGTTCAAATGGGATGTTATCCCACTAATTATTAACAACAACAACTATGCAAATGCGTCACAGTTCCCCTGCATGCATAACATATTTAACACGATACAACCATTTGCATTTTAAAGTGACATATGACATGCATCACTTTCTCTTTGATAACTAGCTTTGATATAACTACGGCAAACTGAAATGTGACTGCATTTTCCACAATGTTATGTTCAAATACAAAGATAATGTGTATTAGTAGTATTTTTCTTTTTTTAGAGCCACATTGCTCCGTAGCTGGGGATAATATTTCATTGAAATTCTTAATGTAGCATCTTTAAAACACGGCTTAGTTATCCTCCAAATGTTTTTCAGTTATTCCTTTATATATTTCTTACTGGATGAGATCAGCGTTTTCCATGAAAAGGTTTTTATTTTCTAGAAACATTAACCTAAATCAGGTTCCATGATCTTAGAAAGCATGAGAAAGGTGGTGATTGCTACCAAGTCAAGTACATTAGAAGACAGCGGTCCTCAGAAGTAAATGTGGTCCCTTTAATGCAGATGGTTGCATTTCCTCTCCCCATTACTGCGTTTAGATACTTAGTGCAACAGTATAATGCACTTTGGGTTTAATATGACAACACTTGATGGTTGATGTTTGTTCTTCCAGTGATCTACAATGTATACTTTCAAAGGAAATGGCATCACTGTTGGGGAGCAACATCAGATATTGTACTCATACATTTAAGTCCATACTTTACTAGAATCCATCTTAATGCATATTATTTGACAAGAACCCATATGGGCAGATTGTTGTGGATGCTAATTATTATTGGTTGAAAACGTAAGTGAAATAAAAACACATCCAAATGTAATGAATACATGGTCATGTCCGAGAAAAAACAACGTCAGAAAACCATGAAAAGGACCCGAAGTTTTGTTTTGTCCTACCAACACTCCGATAACCACACATCTTTAATTGACGTTATTAGACAGAAAGGGAACAAATCCTCACTCGTGTGAACCTAGAAACATTTACTCAAAGTGCCATATACACTTTATTAATAGATTCTCAAAATGTTCTCTGAATTGATTAATTGATCAGCACTAATAGAGTCAAAAGAGGAAGGGGGAATTTCCCGCCTGGGAGAAGGAGAGGGGCCCCTTAAAATGTCTACTTCTAAGGTGCAACTCATGATGCTCACAGTATTAAAACAGGCGGTTCAATGGGCCACAGATTCCTGAAACAAAGAGAGAAAAAAACACGCAAAGCAGGAAATGGTACGCATGCAGCATGAACTCACGAATTACCTTACTTCCTTGTTTGTAATGCAGCACCAAACTAAACCAGAGCTTCCTTTGTTCCTCTCCATCTTCAGATTGAGATCGTCCACAAGAACCAGGCTCCCATGTTAATTGGGGCGCCACAATGCCGAAGCTTCTTCTCCTCCGTCATCAGACGAACGCGCACTGAGAGCAAAGACTGATCGCTTCAAGACCTTTGAGTTCCACAATCCGCTGCAGAGCAGCAGCCACGAGTTGATCGTCACTCGGCCTGTTAGTGAAGGAGGGTCTTTGATGCCTGTTTGACAGCGCAGTGGAAGTAGCAAACTGTAGGTTCAGTATGTATTGCCGGTGGCTGGGGGTCACTGAGAAGCTTTTATTCGATGCAGAATGAGGTGTGTTTTAGAACTGATGCTTCAAACTACAGTGTGTAGAGTAGTTTAGCTCCAAAAATACTGAAGCTATTTCGGGAAGTCACATTTTATAAAAGTATTTTTATTTTTGCTGTTGTGATCTGTGCCATGTGGAAAAAAAGCCCACAAATGAATGTGTTTTTTTGTGATAGGATGTATTTATTTATTTATTTATACTTTGCTGCTATTGATGTATTTTAACAGTTTTTTGCATTTGCATTCCACTGATGCATGATGGACAGAGAAAGAGTTTGTCGTTGTGGAGGCTGACATATCTGGAGCTTGCAGCTGATCCTTAGTAAGTGTTTAGTAAGAAGTAACGTTTATTTGATCAGCATTTTTTCAGCGCTTCACTCGTGAATGGCTTCAAGTAGTGAACAGAGAGAAAGTAACTTTTTGTTTCTTTTAATGGTTCCTGCAAGTCATCCTTGTCATGTTGTGATCTGCTGTGATGCTGCTCCATCAGTGGAAAGATTAGGAATGAATATTGATCCTCATAAAAAATGCATGACACTCTTTGTTTTATGTTGCACGAGAGATTTCCAGACAGTTTGACCAACTGCGTGAACACTTCCTGTTGCATGAGTGACCAAGATCTGTTGTGACACTTGTGGAATTTGATTGTTTTTTTAATCTACGTCTGCCGTGCTGCTCATTTGAACCATATCAAACTTCATAACATGGCTACATTTTTGTGAGATCCTGTGTTTCTGAGCAGGTACTCAGGAACTTTTAAATTGAGAAAGGTTCAAATGAAACAAAAAAGAGAAGTGTTTATACTGTATATTGTTACAGTGACTCTATAGTTGGATATTCACAAGAGGCAGTTTGACCTCCTCTGGTTATTGATTTGCTCCAATGTCTACGGTTGAGTGTTTACAGTCTGCTGTGCATCAAAGCGTATATTGACCAATTTAAGGTCTAAATACAAAATGACTATTGACATATATATATATAGTAGGCTACATGCTTGATTTAAAGAATCAATACTTCAAATCAATCCCATCTAATAATTACAGTTTCAGAGGCATTTTACAGTCACTGAGTGTGCACATGCTGGCTACACATTAATAAAAAAAAATTGTTTTGGAACATTTTCATTTGTTTCAAACGGCTTAATTCATAAGATCCTCCTTACTGTATAACAACATGGCATTATACTGGGTGGTAAAGCTACTGATTCAACACATTTCTGCATTTAAATAGTATTTATCTCATTCATTCTCACCAAAGACACATTTTGGTGGATTTCTTACAGACCTACCAGCGTGAAACAAACCTGATAAATATTTTTTGTTTTAACTGAATTGCACTCCTGCTTGTTTTGTATGATGATTTAAAGCTTGACTGTTTCAGTCTTTAAAAGTGCCATATGCCTGTGGAGACTGAGGTCTGGTAAGTCTCCTGCGTTTTTGCTTTGTACGGTGCTGAGTTTGTTCAGTGAGGTTGTATTTTGTACACAGTATTTATTTATTTTTCCGCTTACTGCTTTCACTCTTGAACTAGCACCATGTTGTTCTGAATACAATGAAAACTCATTCTGCCTGCCAATGTTGACTGGGTAAAGTGATAATGAAAATAATAAAAAATAAAGTTTTTTTGTTTGACATAATGTTCTGGTGTTCTTTGACCTTTGACCCCTGACACGTTATGGACAAACAGAATTGTAATTACACTTGCGCCTTGTGTGTGAAAAATAAAAACTACAATGATACTGCAGCTATTGTGCATCATACAAGTAATCATCAAGTACAAATACATCTTGACTTTCTTCTTTATTTCTCTTCAATTTTGTTATGCTGTATTTCACCAAGCTTACATATTGTAAGCCTAGTTTGTTGAGTACCCTTAGGGATTCAACACATAATTCCACATACATCACTTAACATCTGAGAGTACTCATTGTGCTGTGATGTTTGTATTCCAATAAATACCTGGTGTGAGGTTCATTCCAACCAATAATTACAATTTTAAAGGACTTTACTGTTAAAACAGAGGTGTTCAGCATCCTTAGGTTGAGCTTGTGATGCTTGGCCAGAGGTCAAATATATAACATTCTAAAAACAAAACAACGTTAAATAAGCTTAAACAAGATTTTGAAATGATGTTAGTTAGGGGGTCAGGGGATCAAACGATGGTCCCAGACTCATCAGTGTAAGGTCCCTGGTTAATGGGCGTGAATCGTCCTAACTTGTCACCCCCTTAGGGCGCTCCTGGAAGTGGGTGTTAAGGGTAAAAATGGAGGAAGGGTGTTGTTGAGTTATAGGGTTCAACATTGTATGGTAAGCTTGCTAGTTAACCTTAAGTTAACACTAATTCCCATTAGGTGTTTTTGCACATGTTATTTCAAGAGCTGCTAAATTATCAGCGACTCACACATTAAGTGCTGCGTTCATTCTGCATTATTCAAAGGAGAGAAAGGGAGACACAGCTACTCATTAGCTAGACCCCCCTACTACTACTACTACTACTACTACTTTAGCAGAACGTTTAAAAGTTAGCGCTAAGCTTCAGTCTGCAACGTTCAGAACAACAGATAGAGCCAGAAATCTAGGTGTAGTCATGGACTCTGACCTGAGTTTCAACAGTCACATTAAAACAGTTACTAAATCAGCCTACGATCACCTAAAGAATATATCTAGGATTAAAAGACTAATGTCACAGCAGGATTTGGAAAAACTTGTCCATGCTTTTATCTTCAGTAGACTGGACTACTGCAATGGTGTCTTCACAGGTCTCACTACAAAATCTATTAGAAAGCTGCAGCTGATTCAGAACGCTGCTGCTCGAGTCCTCACTAACTCTAAGAAAGTGGATCACATCGCTCCTGTTCTGAAGTCTTTACACTGGCTTCCTGTGTGTCAAAGAATAGATTTCAAAATACTGCTGCTGGTTTATAAAACACTGAATGGTTTAGGCCCAAAATACATTTCTGACCTCCTGCTAAATTATGAACCATCCAGATCTCTCAGGTCTTCAGGGACTGGTCAGCTTTCTGTCCCCAGAGTCAGAACTAAACATGGAGAAGCAGCGTTCAGTTATTATGCTCCAAATATCTGGAACAAACTCCCAGAAACCTGCAGGTCCGCTGCAACTCTTACTACTTTTAAATCCAGGCTGAAGACTTTTCTTTTTGCCGCTGCTTTTAATTGAACTATTCACATCTTAAATTGCACTGTAACTTTTATCCGTATTTTTTCTTTTAATGTTTATTTTTATTATCTTTGCTTTTTAATGACTGATTTTAAATGCCATTTTCTTAATGTCTTTCATTTTTTGTAAAGCACTTTGAATTGCTTTGTGTTGAAAGGTGCTTGCCTTGCCTTGCCTTAAGACATTAGCTTTTCAACTAGCTAACAAGAGCTAATTTGTTAGCTGCAGCTACATTATCTTGTGAGTTCATCAAGACACAGTCACAGAAAAAATAGCTATATCAATTAGGACGCAGAAATGCTAGCAATGTTGACTACAGTAGTGCCGACCTTTTGCTTTAATCAAATGACCTGTGCCAATATTGTCAATTGGATTGGACAATTGTATGTTTGTTTGTTGATAACAATTCTGGAGTAAAAAACAAACCCCAAGATACAGATTTCATATCAAAAGAGTATTGTCAATTTTAGTTTTGACTTCCAGGCACCCACTGTATGGCCTCATTAGACTGTACTAGCCGTTTCCTCACAACTGGACAAAATCTTTCTTTCCAATGGTCTGGAGTGGCACTGTGTTCACTGCGTGTCTCGGTGTCAGATGGGTTGATGCCTGCGCTTGAACTGCGTTTCTCCGTCTTCGGGGGAGTTCAGCAGGAGTGACACAGCACTTCACTTCACATCCACTTCAACTGCCTGGTAATGGAACCGTGCGTGGATCCAAGATGGCATCAGCGTGACCACTGCTGACTTCCGATATGTCCGTCTTTCAGTCAAGGTTTTAATGCAATGGTAAAGTTCCCTTTCTGGGATTTATCCTAGATCTGTCCTGTATCAGTGAAGAGGAAATCGTTGTTGATTGTTGTACTGTAGAAACACAGTTTTACCAATGACAACAGTCCAAGCTTCCGGAAGTGATATGTAGGCTTATAGTGCCAACTCTTCCCTCCATTAGCCTATTGCATCCAGATAAAGCTAGACATGACTTGCGTTGCAACATCATTGTTTTATCTTTTTTTATTTTATTAATCAATCATTTTAAACCATTACTGTAATACACATTATTCCAAAATGGCCCATACTGCATTATGAATAGGTAACATTGTGAATGAGCCACATTCAAACACACACAATTGCTTTCAAGCTTGTAGACTTATGCCATTATGACTTAGTAGTCCTTTACTAGCCATGTGATGTAATTTTAAGCACTTTGCCAGACAGAATTATTTTATAGTTTTGTTTAGATTTGGGTTTCATTTTGAAACTCGAACTCAAGCCAGGGAGATCATTCTACCTCGTGATCAGCATTTTATTTGGAAAGTAAATCAAACTCATCCCACTGTTTGATAACTGTACCATTGCTAATCAGGAGGCTCCAGGAAAAAGGCACGATTACAACGTTCCCCACTAAACCAGTTTTAAAGTTAGACTGCTATCGGCCATGTGTGTTTGTGTCAGTTTTTTCTCCGTTTTTTTTTTAAAGCTGTCTTCTGTTTTGCCTGGTGACCTGAGCTTTCCTTCCAGGTCAGTGCTTTCTGCGGGTCCTCGGCACTCCGAACAAAGTATCCCTTACAGGAGAGGGAAGAGCTGGCTTAAAGCAAGTCCCTCTGGAGACTCTTCAAAACACAGTTACCATGGACACAAACTTGACCCGGTGAGGATTGTGTGTGCGTGTGTGTGTGTGTGTGTGTGTGTGTGTGTGTGTGTGTGTGTGTGTGTGTGTGTGTGTGTGTGTGTGTGTGTGTGTGTGTGTGTGTGTGTGTGTGCGTGTGTGAGGGGAGTGGTTGGGCAGGTGCAGTAAAACTTTAAAAGCATGACAAGTACGCTGAAGTTTGGTGCTAATTTCAAAATATATTAAAGTCCTTACTTTTTTTTGTTTAAATTAAAACGCTTGGTAGGCTACTATAATGCAACCATTGACTTCTCCGGTGTTACCGCCTGCAGCCGTGCGTGATTGACTGCCAGCAATCTGATCCAGTGAAAGACATTGGCAACCAATAGGAAGCGTAGTGCGGCTTGTTTCCATGGGAGGCCCCGGGAGGCGATGCCAAGCCGCTCGAAAGCAGCACAGTGAGCGGGGAGAAGCGCAGGCAGCAGCCGGCACTGTGGAGACCCTGCAGCCGCTCCGTGGCACTCATTGAGCGGGTGAAAGCGAGGTTGCTGGGTAAGTGGATGTTAGGTTTTTGTCACTTCTTTTGCTTCACAAGTTTATTCAATCAGGCAAAAACATTTTGGCGCGCCCTTCAGTTCAGTTCGCTCCTCGTTTACGCACGAGATTTGCAGATTGTCAACTTAACTTTACAGCATCGCCGGAGGTGTTGTCGGTAATTTCCGTCTTCAAACAGTAGCAAAATGGTTCCTGAAGAGAACCATGTCTTGATGAATGAACAATCCACCCGTGTATAACTTTCTGCTTTCTGTCCTTGTTGCTTTCTGAAGGGTGACCGGACAGGAGACTGGAGGACTGCAGATCGCTCGTCAATTAAAGCCACAGCGGTGCAACATGGATAGATTCCGCGACCAGCAAGTGCCTTACTGTAACTCCAAAGTGAGTTAGTTGACCAAAAAACAACACATAATGGATGCAGATCTTTCACATCAACTTTAATATATTTGTTTGTTGTCTGTTTTCTTTCATATACTTCCCTTTTTGTTCTGATGTCATCTTTCTTCCTTCCTGCTGCAGCTAAAACCAATTTCTCCCTTAAGGGACTATTTGTTTCATCTGATTATCAAATATTAAACATCTATACAAGGTGCCCACTATTTAACACAGAATACCACGTTACAACTGGTTATATCCGATGGATGAAGCTCAGGTCCCTATGCATGTCTTCAGAAATGTAAGACATTATTGAGGCTATTTCACTTGCACATTTGCTGCAGCCAACACAATCAACGCTCCAATGAGGAAAATAATAAATTGATTTTTGTCTCTTCTTTTGTTGTTGTTGCAGAAGCTGAAAGAAAAGACAACAAGCTGTGAGAGGC
Source organism: Pseudochaenichthys georgianus (assembly GCF_902827115.2). Lineage (NCBI taxonomy): Eukaryota > Metazoa > Chordata > Actinopteri > Perciformes > Channichthyidae > Pseudochaenichthys > Pseudochaenichthys georgianus. The sequence goes on from NC_047518.2 coordinate 30,803,852, forward strand.
CAGCAAATGACAGAAAGAGAAAATTCATTAAGACCGACCTGACTCTGGACACCGAAGGTAGGCAGAGGGCAGAGGGAGAAGTTAATTTCACGGCTCCTAAACATTTAGCAAAATTCAATTGGTTTGTGGCCACCTGCGCTGCTAACTACAGAATCTCAATTACAACACAGCGGCCTGTGATGATTCTCACAAGCCACTGTCAGTGGTCAGAGACACAAATTGACTTGTTATTAGCCGCACACATGCCCACTGAGCTCCACTGGCTCCGACGGCTTATCAGCCCGCTGTAATGAAGTCAGTTGTTTCTGATGCTCCTCCAGGGCTTTGATTGTGTTTTTTTTATAACATCCTTTAAGTCTTGTTCTCTGCTTTGGTTCCGCCTCCAGAGCTCTTCCAGGACCTCAGTCAGCTGCAGGAGACTTGGCTGGCAGAAGGTGAGTGTTTTTAAATCTCGAGCAGAGAGAAGAGGAAAGATGGGGGGAAAATAAATGGATAGGTTGTGAGGGGGGAAAGAAGCTGCCTGGAGTTACAAGTCTTGCGTCGCAGTCCAATTAAAAGCCTGTGTGGAAGAGGCACCTTGTGTGTCATGCATACATTAGAGACTGTGAGCGAGGGTCTTGAGGGAGACAGAGGAGGCTCTACCCAGAGAGTGTCATCACAAATTACCAGTAGAAGGCTCTACGACGCTCACTGTCTCTTCTGCTTTTGGCAGGAGCTAACGCGCTGCATGCCAGCCGCCACCACCTCCACCTCCACCAGAGCTCTGCTGCAGCCTACCAGCTCTCTCTCTCTCTCTCTCTCTCTCTCTCTCTCTCTCTCTCTTACACACACTCTCGTCTGCTCTCTCCCCCCCCTTCTCTCTCTCTCTCTCTGCTTCCACTCAGCACACCTCTCTATCTTCTCCAGCTGTACCATCACCTTGTCTTCTTCAGTTTTGTATCTTGGCGGCAAAAAAAAAGAAAGATTGGATCTATCATTTTTCTTTTAATCGCAGACTTTAAAAACATGAGTTTTCAAAGCAACGATTGAATTCAAAAACATATATTTATCCGTTTATTTGCTTTTTATTATTTGTTTTTTCTCTAATGGCAATACTTGCTCATTGTGGTCTAACTGAGACGTGATGCTTCAGGATTTAAGTGCGAGTGTCCTCTTTCCAGCGTGTCTGCAGCACCGAAGTTTTGGTTAGTAGTGAATATTGTTCATCTTATTTTAACTTTGAAGTCTTTTTGTGTGCATGTGCATGTTACACTTGCTTTCTTTGCCTGACTTTAGATTTTTCTCAACAAGAGTCAATGCACTTGTTATTATTGCATGTAAGATGAAAGTTTGTATCTCAGTAAAGTGTCAGTTGGATATCTCAGAGATTTAAAGTGAAGAGTAGAACATTGGAAGAAGTCGCAGTAAAAACTGAAATTCTCACAGTTTAAAGTTGTATAGTGTGAGAACATAGTTGATTGGAAAGCGTGATATGAAGTCGTTTTGTCTTGTATATAAATATTAAAAGTAAAGTAAATGAACAGATTTTTTTTGTCTGAAAACAAGCCTGATGTAAAAATTATATTTTGTAGCCAACAATAGACTGCATCTACTTTTTACCAAACCATACTGGTTTATAAAACAGTTAGAATTAGAAAAACCTAATTATTACATTATTTTAATATTTGTATTACATTTTTAAAAAATGCATTGCTTTTAACATATATATGTTTTTAATTAATGTTGGATTCAGTTCAAGTCCTTTATTTTAATTTGGATAATTAGAAATTATGAGAACAAATCAACATCTACTGTAAAAAGAAAAAAGGCACAAATACTCACTTTTTTATGATTTGTGCAGATTTAGTCAATTAGAAATGGACTATGTATTTTTTCATCATAGCATTGTTCCAATAAAATCTCAGTATCTATCTCAACACATCAGTAAGTGCTCTGGTTGTGAAGCCATAACTCTAGCTGTAAAGTAGAACTCTAAAGTGCACAGTTTAATTGAATCAATTTCAATCTTAAAAAAAATAAAATAAGAATTGAGTTGTAATACATCCCCTGGAAAAGAGAAATTCTAGCTTGCACCCTTCACACAGGTGAATAAGACTCTCAATCATTTATAGGCTCCATCTATTCTTTAACACCCTACAAAAGCTCGCAGTGAAACCCACAGCTTTTAAAAAATGAAAAGTATGCTTTGAAACAGATACTGTATTAGAGTAGTTGAGCCCAATCTGAGTAGCAGTTAGATTATGAGGCGGCGTTCGCACACCGCAGGGCGTTGAAAAAGAATAAGACATGATTTTAATATTTCAGTATCCAAAGTGAGAAAGAGACGGCGGCGGCTGATAAGAGGTATTACTGTTAAAGATTACAGTTCTGCCTGTCATGGACCAATGTGATGATGTACGCTTCCAGATTGTAGATTTAATAAATGACTTCCTGTCCATTAAGTTGAAAAGGAATACCTTCCAATTTCTAAGATTTATTAGTTCAGGTAATTGGAATAAGAGGAGGAATAATGAGAGACTGACTGAATTTCCGACTCAAAGACCGAGAGGTTGAGGATGTTCGTCAGCTAACAGGCGTCTGCTTGACCCCCACAAACCTCTGCCCTGCACCTCCACCCAGGCTTTCTTAGACTACTTTAAGTACCTTTATTGCTAGGAAAAAAGCTCTCATCCTTTAGAGATTTCTGAACATTGTATATTTTGTTTATGCAATGATTTCCCTGGTACTAACAGCATTCTTTAAAATCACGGCAATTGTTAGAATTGTTTAAAACTCAGCCTCACACATCGAGCTGTCGCAGGGTTTACGAAACGCCTCAGATAGTTTCTCTTGCTCAGGCCCCATGTTTACAACTTCTCCCTTTTTATCTGTACTCCTTTTTTACCTTCTGTCCTCCTCCCTCAGTTTTTCTGTGTTTTTGGTTTTGTGAATGGCGGTAGATTTCCAGCTCTGCCGTTCTCCCCAGGAGTTTTTTTGCAGAGATCAGCTGGCTCATTCACAGACTGAGCCTGGTGACTCATCCATCCTGTACTTCCTTTTTGGACACAAACCGACTGCTGCCTTCTCTTTTTTCTTCTTTTCTCATCCCTCCTCTCTTTGTCCTTTTCCAAGTTAGGTTTGGTAAAGTTTCTGCTATTTGTTTGTGTTGTAGTGACAAGCCGAGAGCTGAGCTCCACCATATGTTTCAAACTTGTGTTGGTTTTGGCCTGTTTGGTGATTGTGGTTTGAAGCAAAAAGAGGGAGAACATATGATAAGAGTCAAAGGGTTGAGGCTTTAAGAAGGTTTTAGTATGATTTAAGATCAAATCTGTTTTTGGTTATTATTCTATTACATATTGTTTATGTCATGGCCCTTTAACAAAGCATCGGCATAGACTAATACAGAAAAGTTGTTCTCCAGCTCAATAGGAAATCAACCAGGTTAAAATGTAAAGTGTATGTAAAAAAAACAACACAATAGACTGTCGAGTGTTGCTTTCAATAGAGCAACATTTGGAGACAAATTATAATAATAAGTCTTAGCTTGCTGCTTTACATTGTTTAAAAATGTGAAGTAATTTCATCTCTTGATGTTTACTCCTTTTAATCCACACCTAACAAGAAAAAAAATCCCTGATCATATAAAAAATGACAAAATTGGAAAATCAGTGATTATTTTTTTATCATCTCTAGACATGTCGAGACATGTTACTGGTCCTGTGATAATGAGGATCCATCTCTTTGTGCGTATAAATAGACGTGCTAATGACACATTTAAATCTACTTTTGCCAGAGACGAACTTGAGGGACACGGAGAACTGTCAGCGAGTGCAAATATGTGTGATATAAATATGTACATGTTTAATTGGAGCCGTAGTGGAGCAGGCTTCATTATTTTAGCATTAGCCTGAGTGCAGGGGCGTCTGAAGCGAAGAGGAAGCAGGAGGGTTTGGAACAGACCTGACTCGGTAGGTACAGGTGGATTCACCAGTAGGGAAGAAGCCAATTAGATACAGTTAACAATGGGTGTTTGGCTGCTGGCAAGCAGCGAGAGCCGAGGCCGCGGAGCAGTCAATGGACAAGGCGACCTCAGGAAGTGGAATTAGGAAGTAGATGGGTAACTAAATATTAAATCCCTAGCAGGCTTGGTTAGAAACATGGTTCATTGTAAATCATATTTTTCATCACATTTCAAGGTCATTGTGTACATTGATATTGACACAACTGTAATTATGGTGCATTTCCCGGTAATGCTGACAATATTTGATTTATAAAATATTGAAGCCAGCATTGGCGAGAGGTTAGAAAAAGAGATTAGAAAAATGGGAATTTGAACAATTGGCCAATTTTCAGTTTTTTTCAATTCGTCGGGGAAAATCAAATTTAAAATAAAATGATGGTTTTTTAAAAAGACAAATATACAGAATTGTAATCTTTCTACTAAAAAACACACTTCTAGGATTTAATAAAAGACAAAGAATCCTATTATAAGATGAAGATGTTTTGGTCCGTAACCAAATGCTGTTATAACCTTATAGTATACTTTTTTTACAATACATGGGCAGCCAGGAAAAACAAAGTACTCCTTGCCCTGATTTGCTGCAAAACATATTTTTTCGCGGCTGTGTTTTTACCCAACAGCAGAGTTGAACAATGCTGGGATAAGCCAACCTAATATCCCAGGAGGCCGTTTGCCAGAGGAGGGTATTGGGCTGTAGGGAACTGTGATCAATGCTGCGTTGTCCATCAACATCAGAAACAATCATTCCCTTTCTTCTTCTCTGCTTCTGTCTTTAGCTCAAGTTCCCGACAATGACGAGCAGTTCGTTCCAGACTTCCAGACTGAAAACTGTGAGTAAGAGACCACTTTGCTTTTCTGTGTTTGTGTGCATGCTTTTGTTTATCTGTGTGAACATCTGTGGTGTTTTTTCTTCTTGTCTGGACTGGTGTGTTGGTACTTGGGGAGAGTGCTTATGTGTTTTCCCGTGTCTTGGTACCCTCACCTTTGCTCAATCTAGAGCTCTCTGGGGAGCTGCAGCAGTCTTGTGGGTCTTCAAACAGGTGCACGGGTGAGGGGTTGGATGTGGGGGGGTCTCTCTCTTTTTCTCTTTCTCTCTCTGTCTATATTTGTCTCTCCCTTCCCTCTGCTGCCCTTGTACCTCTCGCCATCACTGAGATATTATTGCACTGTGATTTATTTGCATAAACATCAGAATATTGTGGCAGATTTTACCGGGCGTTGAAGTGATATTTTTAACTTCAGGTAGGACAAATAGCTATCAAGATGACTGTTCTGATTTTTTTTAGAATAAAATATTTCTCCTCCCTGACCTTTTCTAGAATTACATTTTTATTCAAACCATCCAGTGTGGTTAGAATTTCTAAATCCAGCAGTTTAATAATAGCTAAATGTACCCCTTTCAGCAGAATGGCTTGTTCTCCTCCTGGTTTACAGAATGAAAGCAAATATACTTTTTTTCCCTCATACCTCAATATTTCTCCTGCAAGAGAAATACAAATATATGGCCTGAGCTTGTTTTACACTCTCAGTAATAAGGATGAGGTATTTAGTCGTACTTCACCTGGTTTTTGCACGGTGGTTGCACATGGTGACTGGTGATTTGGCACGCTCCACTTCTGGAGGAAGTAGTGCCAAGGTGGGGACAGAAATGGAGTGAGAAGAGCTCAGTGGGACCCCGAGCGAGCACATGTCTTTCAGATGAGCCAAACAGCCCATGAAACTGAGAAAAGACACAAAACAAGTCTTCCCTATGTCATGAACGCCCTTTAACCTGGAAACAAAGTTTGACAAAATGCAGACGATATAGCATAGCACTTTTACAGTAAATTGTATTGAAATTAATAATACATTTGGGATAATATTAAGCTGAAATGAGTCTAACATCAGACCGAGCTCAGACCTTTTAGCCCCTTGTTAGCCAGATCGCAGCCTGAGATCCTCAAGCAGATTCCTGTTAGTTAACTGCGTTAGATTAAATGTTTTCTCTTTCTAATGAAAAGTCTTGCTTTTTATGTTGCTAACTTTTTGCGTGCCTTTCAATGTCTTACCTCAATTTTGACAATCGTAGCTTTAAGTAAATCATAATTAGAAGAGTGAGGTCCATCAAATATTTTACCCTCTCAAATCTTTTCCATTCATCTGGCTTGCTTTTGTATTGTTCAAGCCAAAACATACCTCAATAGTAAGCTAAAAACCTGACCCTTTGGTGTGAATGAGCTTATCCTAAAATCCAAGGTGGAGGACAGTGCGGTGTACAGTAGAGAAGCAGAGGTCACAGAGACTGTCCTGTTGTCCTTCAGAGGTAGCCAGGGTGGGTGGCCACGGTGGCAGGAGACTGCTGACCATCTGAATTGTCCTGTTGGCAAACCTGCAGCAGACTGGAGAGGCACTGACAGATGGCGGGAGGGTGAGGGCACCGTGGTTGGGCGCTGGCATCCCAGCCGGCAGCTCTCCCATATGGGTTTCACCGAGCTGAGAGATGGAGGGGCGTACGGTGAGGTGGAGAACAGAGATGGAGATTCAAAGAGATATCGCTGGAAGTTCTTGGAGTTAGGTGAGAAGGACAGATGTAGTCAATCTCATTACTGCGGCAAAGCTGGGAAAAGACAGGAAAAGACCAGAACTAAGAATACATAGATTATTCTAGCAAGTATTACTGTGTATCAAAAGACTGGCAAACGTTATTCCTCTGTGCCATAGTGTTCTATTGATTATTTTAAAAGGATTTTCAGGACAACTTTGAAATATTTGGCAATTCTTTATAATATGAGTCTTATCCTTTAAAATGATTCAAATTGTTTTGTCGTGTTATTAGCCTAATCGGCTGCTAGCTAGTTTGCTAATTTACTTAATTGGCTAAATAAACTGCTGTAGCAAAAATAGATTTTTGTTCAAGTAAAATATTCTTACCGGAGTTAACGAAATGTTTTTTATATGTATTGGAATAGTCCTAAAGATAACCTCTTCTTTTCTATCTATTTGCTACTCCATTTTAAAATGTATTTATATCTAAATAGATTTTTACATTTTTAGTTGTTTGTCTTAATTGACAGCAAAAGTAAAGCAACAATATTTTTATTTTGCTGAAAGCTAGAATTTGAATCAAAGGTTATGGAGAGAGCGTTGAGTATTGTAGTTTTAAAGATTGGATCAGAAAGGCAGGTTTTACTTTTCCTTAGCTGCGTTGTTCTATGTTTTCTTGGCCTCAGATTTATCACCTCTGCAGAAGCTATGGCAGTTTCTCTCAATGTCGACTTCGCACTCTCCATCCATGCAGCACAGAAGCAGCATGTGAGCGGCCTGGAAGCAAAAGTGTCCTCAGGCTGAAGGAGAATTTTCTTTGTCTCAAACTCCAACACAGATGCTTACCATTAGCATAACTTAGCAGGGAATGAAGGAGCAGTGGAGGTGTAAAATGAGGCCACACGTTACCGGCGGATCTGAGCCTCCATCATTTAACAGGATCGGCGAGCACCTACAGTAGGTGAAAATGGAATGGAAGGTTTTTCGCTGTTGCCAAAAGACCTGTATTTTGTTATGAATGGACGGGAGAAATATCTGCCAAACGTAGGCTCTGGTTCTGCCAAAACACTCCATTTGTACCTGAGAAGACACAACATTTGAGGCCAAGAGTTCTTTCATGATGCACAGAAAGGATTGCCAGAAAATTAAATAATAAGAAACACAACCCTTAATTGTCCTAACATGGATGACAAAGAAATGGGTTTTTAAAAGGTGAACACATTGTTTATTTCATTTAAAAAATATATTTTATTGCATATGTAGAACAAAAAACAAAAAAGTAGCAGAATGTTTAGTTAATAGCAGTGACAACATTTAAAAAAAACAAAAACATTTGCATTTAAAATAGACCCAGTAATTGTTCTAACTGCTTCTTCTTTTAAACACCCTACCATCTTAGTTAATCAATATGTAGATAATGAGAGCAATCAACCGGTGATGGGCATGACATTCTGGACTAAAAAGGAAGTCTCTGTTTTAGTCCGAGGCAATACCCTCACTATTGATTTGTGTACCTTGGCACCCCGCTGAAGAAATCTATTGTGACATTTCCATTTCTAATTTAAGGCCTTGCGCTGCAGCACATGTGAAGCTATTGTTAAAAGGTGATGTGACGCATATAACTAAACAAACCATTTCTATAGACCTATGTATATTGAAAAAAATTGTATTAATTTACTGTTAAATGGAGAAACTAAATGAAATCTAACATGAGGTGAGTTGAAACCGGGAGTGAGGGGAGTTGTTCTGTTCTGAAGAAGAAATACATCGAAGTTTATTGTAGCAGGTAATGAATGTGACACATTGTGATCTCAACATTCAAAACCCAGGTATTGTTTTGACTCCGTAAGACTTAACGAGGCTCCACCATGCCAGTGTCGTCAAAGGTCTCCCCTCAGGAAGTGTCTCTTTGACCTCCGATCGATGACCCGGAAAGGTCAGGCCCCCAGCGAGGGCTGCGAACAACCCCTGAGCTTTGTCCTGCCGGGCCCGTGTGCCCCCCCCACCCCCCCAGGGGCTCCGCTGTGCGTCAGATGGGGTGTTGGCAGATCGACCCCTGCTCGTACGGCAGCTGTCAGTCAGCCCCCAAAACATCCTCCTCTCTCAGCTCCTTGTAGTCTGAGAGACCGTCCGGACTGTGAGAGTATTTAAAACAAAAATATCCCCAAACCACAGATATGAGTATTTTAGTCATCGTATGTCTAAATGTTTCTACTTGAGTTGAACCAGGAGTTGATGGACATCCTTTCTCCATTCATAATTTCAGTTCCCTTTGTTTTTTAACTCAGGAAAAAGGCTGTCTCTCAGCCTGAAATGCCAGTTAAAAATCATTCCCTTCAGCGGGGAGATGCTGTGGGACGGCCTCACCGCGGCTCTGTGCAGTCGCGGTGAGACGGCAACCTGAGCCTGACTTCATTCTGACTGACTGGGTCTTTCTTAAGAAGCGCAGCCAATTGGATTAGCGTTGATCATGACTTGAGATGATGGCATGTTAATCAGGACTGATCAGGCACTTAACAGCCTCTCAGATGCACCAGGCAGGCTCACAGTGGGGCCATAGGTAGAGAGCGCACCCCCCCCCCCCATCAGATCAATGAGCACTGTTGTCGTCTGGAACGTATTGACAGGCAGCTGAAAGCAGATAAAGCATTTATAGGAGCACGCCACACAGATTTATGATTGTCATATTTCACTCTCTGTCAGGAAAAGGCCCAACAAATGAGATTTGAAGTGAATTGTTTCAGATCTGTAGTTGGACGGATGCTTAAAAAAGTATTTATTTGAACTTATTGCTTATTTATATCAACTAATCGCTGATGGCCTGACAATACAAGTACACATAGGACACATCATGGCTGTTATCCAATATGGTGAAAGTTGCTGTAGTACACAGAGGAAGGGTTACACTAAGGCTGTGACTTTACACAGCAATTTCTGTCTAATGTATTAAGTTGATTGTTTTTGTGAATGATTTTAAGGATATGACGTAAATAGGGATAGAGGTGGTGGCTCAACCTGACATAAAAAGCAGATAAAAACAATTAAATAGATGTATTTCAATTCAGTCCAGTGATCGTATGAAAGCTACTTTAGGGGCATATAGATTCTGCCTAAAGAAATAAACGCTATAAACCTATGAATAAATACTGAGCACTAACAAAAAGAAGAATGCACCTTCATTAAAAAAAATGATTTGCACTTTGCTTCAAAACCACATTCTCTGATTCCTAACAAGTTACTCTTTGGTAGGGAGGTGGTTCATTGACATTCAGTATTTAAATTAGTTTTTCTCCATCTTCCTCTCTCTCTCTCTCTGGGTGTGTAGTGGCTTTCCACGGACTGCAGCTGAAGATCAAGAGGGAGCTGCACAGCCCGTGTTCTGAGCTGAGCGTCAACTGTAGTCAGGAACGGCCCTTCAAACTCCAGTATGGAGAGAAGTGCCCGTACAACGTCAGGTGGGCCCCGCACGACACTGAAATAAACTTCCTAATGAGTCCTCAGCAATTACAATTTGGCAATACAGACACTTTCTGTTATTTGGTTCCACTTCCTTAAACAGCAATAACAACTTTATTGTAAAACAGTATAAATACGTGCAAAAACTAAATACATGTGGGATAGTTCACCAGTCATGTCCGTTTAAAAACATTTGTATTTTATACACTTTGACCAAACATCTGTGTGTTTTAAGCATGTTGAATATTTAACTTTAGTATTCATGTTTCAATTGATCAGCTTTAGATTAAATTATTTATTTTTTCTTTACCCTTAAAACAAGTTTTCAAACACTTGCTAATCGTTTAAAATAAGACGTACCAAAATGTGCTGGCATCTGTTTTTTCAAATTACTCTATGCCAATTATATTGCTGTTTTTTAATTCAAATGAACTGATTTTGATTTGTTATATATGACATTTATTCTGCTTGCATCTTCGTATAATGACCTTTTTATGCAAAGAGGTACTATTCCATAAGTGGTGAATCATACATGTGATTCATTTGCTTCCATGCGGACGGAAATGCAAAGTCCAACGGCTTGTTTTACATCACAATCTCCACAGCTTGTGCCAAAGGGTGCTGTGATGTTCCTTAATATTGAAACCTACTCTCTCATATTCAGTACGGACATCTTCGACAAGAAATCAAACCAATAAGAAACTCAGTGCGACGACCATATTTGACTCTTCTCTCTCCTCTGGTTTCCACAGTGCCTATGAGCAGAAGCAGCCTGCAGGAATGAAGCCCTCTAGCCCCGTGACGCCCCCCTGTAGCACCCCTGTGTCCCCCCTCCATCATGCCTCACCCACTGCGGCTCCAACACCCAAACCAGACAGGACCTACGCCCACATCCCCGCCTCACAGCCGCTCCCAGACAACGCCTACTCTATGGACCACAGGTACTGCACTCCCCAGCCTTTCACATTGACATCACATTTACATCATACGCTATCAGCTCATATGGGATAATCTCAAGATCCAAGTATTAGTCACAGCAACAACTCATTGGTTGAGTTAATGTTCAATGGGAGGAGCCAACAAACTGCTACAAATGTTATCTAATGGCTAAATCTGAATGACAGATATGCACCTCAATAGTCAATGATAGGCAATGAGTTGGTACAGTATTCAAAATGTTCTGTAGTTGTTATGTTCTCTGCCGTGATTACCTTTCTCAAATTGTTACATCTCTAATCCTATTTGAGCATGGAAGTTCATTCTTGGCATTTTGTGTTCAATAAAAATGATCCAAGCCTTTCTTAAGAAAGGCTTAAATGTGTTTTTATAAGCAAAAACTGTTTCAATAGTGGATATTCTTGGCTTAACATTTTAGATTTTAAAACAAAACTTGAAAGCCTTTAAGGAGCACTTTCTCTTATGTTATTGAGCAAACGATTAATAAATTAATGGGTTGCAGCCCTGCTTTATCTCTCATAGTCTTCATATTTGAGTGAATTCTAGTAAGTTTGCCTTTGAGCTGACATTATTTTCTAACATATTATGTCTTATAAGTCAGATAACTTAAATTAGTGTCATGTACTATATGTATCATATTCTTATTACTTGCCCTTTCTTCTCATCACTCTTCTCTGTACACAGACTAGAAGTAAATACAATTAAGTTCATGGCTGTTTATATATGATTGAACATGTATCTGATAATGACTCTGTGTTCCTCCTCAGATTTCGACGTCAGCTCTCCGAGCCGTGCCACTCGTTCCCCTCCCCGCCGACGATGGCTCGGGACAGCCGGCCCATCTACCACCGGCAGATGTCAGAGCCCAACATCCCCTTCCCTCCTCAAGGCTTCAAGCAGGAGTACCCCGACCCACTGTTCGAACATCCGGCCATGATGGGGGCCCCGCTCCCCCACGCTTACCCCGCCACCATGATGATCAAACAGGAGCCCCGGGACTTCACCTACGACTCAGGTGAGGCATTATTTTTGTTTCAGTGCTGTTATTCTTGAGCTACTCTGTGAAACAGTCATACAGAGATAGCCTCCTTTTTTTTCTTTCTGCCGGAGCGTAATCATTTCAGGAATGGGAGAAGACATGGGAGGAGGGGGTGACGTTTATTGAGTTTGCCCATTATTAGGGCAGGGGATCTGGTTGGGCCGGGTGTCTGTGCCGGTCGCCATTTCCTGTGGTGCTCTAATAGAAAAGAGGAAGGGGTGGGGGGGGGGGTATGGGGGTGGTGACTGTGTCTGGTCACAATCCAAAATCCGCCCTCCCACGCTTGTCCGCTCTCTTTAGTTTGAGAGTAAAGGCCTCTGTGGAGCCTGAGGCTACATCAGGACATGAATGAACATACGCCGGACGGCTGGGTTCATTCACAAGGCGGACAGAGAGGACCCAGGAGAGGCTGGAGGAGAGAGAGGGGGACCAGTCACGGAGAAAAGCAGCCTCTTCCCAGGATCATCACTGTGGGCTTCTCTCAGGTCTCTGTTACCTCAGACCTTTGCTTTCTGAACAACAGTTTTGCAGTTTTTGTCAAAGAGAGCATTTGTTTTGAGTTTTGAGTTTCATGACTGTGTGGCTTCTATACAACATACATCTCTCCCTCTCTAGCTATCAGGTGGTAGCCCATTAGCAAGGGTCTGTCTCAAGACTAGGACTGCAGCTAGCAATTATTTAAAATGACATTCATTTATCTCTTTTATTGATGTATCTATTATATTGTCCTAAAGGGTCAACAATTCTCATAATCCAAGGGGAATTAGTTTTTTTCAACCAACAATTTCAGACAAAAATGTATTTTATTCATAATAATGTTAAACAATAAATGCTCACATTTAGGAAGCTTGATCGAGCACATTTTAAATTACAATTTTACTTGATATTTGGCTTTAACATTAATCAATGATCAAAATGGTTATCGATACCTCACACTATTTATTCAAACACTAATCAGGATGTTAGATATACAATTCACTGACTGACAATAAGTGAAGCAGTAACATAATGTTCTTAACTTATTATCATTACAAGTACTTATTATAAAGACCATAAGTAGAGAACGAGAAGGTATATTTTGATTTATAGTAGCCAAGTGTTTTGTCCACACTATCATGTATATCCAGGACGGAGCATCAGAGTGAATTGATCAGCCGTCACAGTGGAACATGTTGACTGGAGCAGGCCTGTTGGAGAGGATGGGAGGGGAGCTGGTAATTTCATTAGCAGCAATTTCCCCTACAAGCCCATTACTTTGATGAAGTTCAGAGAAATGTTTATGGGCCTAGATGAAGGGCCTCAGTCTGTTTATTGAACATTCACTTTGTAACCTGTTTGGCCGTTTTCTGATCACTGTCTGTGTTGTGGGAGGGTCGGACATTTGCAGTAAATGGTCAATTTGGACAATGTGGTGAAGCAACTGGTAAATGCAGGCTGGTGTTTATGAGAAGGACGTGATTACAGATAAGGAGTTGAAGGATTTACGGTGCAAGATCTTTAAAATAAGATGAGGTTTTTGGTTTTTAAAAGATAGAACACTTTTTTTGTGTCATTACAGTTTCATTATTGTACATGCATACATGTGAAAGTCCATGATGTCGATGGAAGAGAGAAATAATGTTAAAGAAGGGGTCAAAGCGTTGTGACTAAATTGACAACTATCATCGAAAAGCACCTCCAATATTTTTGCACATATTATTTGAAAGACCCTGAAAATGTGGCTTAAATTGTATTATCTCAGATTTGTCTTTTACAATAAAAAATGAGAAATAGATGAGAGAAAATCAATGTTAACATAAAACATCTTTGTTTAGTATTTATTCGGATTTTAACATTGAAATATGAAACATTTGAAATCTCAGTTTTAATTGAAGCAGAAAATAGCCTTTAATCTGTTAATTTCACGCCAAACTTTCATAGTATAACCTGATTGGGAATATTCTGTGCTTTTAAATCAAAACGCAAGCTAACGTGCTGCAGTGACACAACATTCAGGGGAAAAAGACAACCCTCAGGTCAGAAAAATAGTGTAAAGGCTTTATGTTGATGCCACACATTATGAAAAAACTTACATCATATCAGCTTTTGTTGTGTTAGAGCACCATGTTCTCACTGGGCAGTAAATCTTGCTCTGAGTGGAGACGAAGCTGCGAGCGAGTATTAGCAGGGTGATATAGTGAGCTCGCCTGTGGCTGGGGGCCGTTGCTGGGGGGCATATTCTTTAATCAGAGCCAGTGGTGCATTGAGTGAACAAGCTTTGACTGCTCTCAGATAACTGAGATAGTGTTCTTAATGCTGCCTTCGGGCCCTTTAACACCCACTCTCCCATTCTTACTGCCTTTCAGCAGAAGTGCCTAGCTGCCATTCTGTCTACTTACGGCAAGACGGCTATCTGGCTCACGCTAACAGGACTGAAGGTACCAGTGATGATACGAGTAAATATGTTGAGTTTTCAGTTTGGATTCTTGCTGAATATTATATAACACTCCTTTGTTTTTCAGGTTGTATGTTTGACAAAGTGGCAAGGCATTTCTACGATGATACCTGTGTGGTGCCTGAAAAGGTTGAAGGTGAGTCCTGCCTCAAGAACTTTTGAATTCTACGTTAAAACTACTCCATAATTGCTAGAACACCATAAGCTAAGGATGTGTTTCATGTCCTTTAGGTGACATTAAGCAGGAGTCCGGGATGTACCGCGAGGGCCCGTCGTACCAGCGCAGAGGCTCGCTGCAGCTCTGGCAGTTCCTGGTGGCTCTGCTGGACGACCCGTCAAACTCACACTACATCGCCTGGACCGGACGCGGCATGGAGTTCAAACTCATCGAGCCCGAAGAGGTGAGAGGCTCAGAGAAACACTATTACTAATATTTAAATGTTTTTTGTATTTCATTTTTACATTATGAATAAAAGATTTTATTTAAAAAACTTTTATTTAAAACCAAGGACCCTTGACATACAAGTAAAAAATCAACATCAATAAATGCTTTTTTTTCTTTTTTACATGGTGTGATAAAGATAAGCAATAGACAGTAGAACACCAGTCATTTTAAGTCTTTCACAATTTTTCACAATTTTCTGACCTTTTATAGACTAAAATATTATTGTTATAAATGTAAAATAATAACCGCTCATCAGTTGTCATGAAAATAATTGTCAGTAGTAGTTATAGTTCAATGTGTTGCATTACTGTATATCTGTGCCTGTTGCAAATGTGGATTCTCAGCATGTCACAGCTTCATGTGAGCAAAAAGAAAGAAACAGGTTGCATGTCACATCCAAGCCAAATCAAAGTCAAAGGTGAATTGAAGTGGAATGAATAATGTTTTCTGTGCTTAAGTGGTCCAGTCAGGCTTGGATTTAGGGCTTTTTTATTTATCTTGTCCTCAACCACATTCATCCAAATGACCCTTTAGCCAGCGCCTGCTAAATATTTCACAGGACGTACTCCTAAAAATATAACCCATGTTGACGGTTGGGCCTTTTTAAATGGAGACAGAGGCTGGGTCTATGTGTGCCCACATCACACACAGTGGGGCTCAGTCCCTGTTGCCCACTGTTGGAGGGTGGAGGAGGATGCAGGTTGCAGGCGGGGGATGGATGGGGGGGCGATAGAGGGGTACCTGGCAGCGCTCCACGCAGCCCGACAGTGTCTAGCGGCACGGGCCAGCTGCAGCTAACAGGGGGCCCCATTCATGCAACCAGGTGACCAAACGCACTCCCTTTGGGATGCTGCAGACAAACGTTAGCTAGCGGCTTCTGCCCTTTGTAGCATGTCAGTGAGGAAAGACACAGCAATGGCATTTTTCTTGTAAAAGGCTCCTAGAAAACCTGATATAATTGAACAAAAGAAGACAGTGAAGGGTGTAGGCAATGCAGAGGAGAGCAATGAGGGGCTGTGGGTTGGACTGCGAGGCCGGGTGGTGGGTGGTCTGGTAGACAGGTGCTGTAACATCTGCTGCCTCCTCCGCTGGGTGTGTGACAGCTCCTAATGAACACATCCATGGTCAGGTCTGCTCAGGCTGGACGCACTCTAATTACTGTTATTAGGGAAATATGGATTAATAAGTTTGTTCAACATTTCAGCTGCCGCAAGGAAATCAGGTCGACCGCGTCTGTTTGTGTTTTTGCATCCTACTCTCTGTTTATTTTTTGCTGACTGCCTTTGTGTTGTTTATCTGTGTGGTACAAAGGTGGCACGTCGGTGGGGGATACAGAAGAATCGACCGGCGATGAATTACGACAAGCTCAGTCGGTCGTTGCGCTACTACTACGAGAAGGGAATCATGCAAAAGGTAAATCAAATCATATAAGAGAATATATAACAACAATTCAAAGTAAACTACAACAACATAAAAGAAAAATTGCGGTTTTAAATATGAACAGTTTGGAGCTTATAAACCTGATTAAGCCTGATTGATTCGAGGAGCATGTGCTAACTCCCCTCATGTATTTAATGAGGTGGAGCATCTAAACAATGAGCCCCATGAAGACAAGACAGAGAAACCACTTCTTGTACACTTTATTCTTGAAAAACTATCAATTATGGAATTACTTGGTCCTTGGTTGAGTACTATTTGTGCTTGAGTACTAATGTAATGTTTTATACTCACATTAAATGACTCAAAACGTTTTGACTGACTTCCATCAAATTGCAACTTCAAAATGTCACTGCCAGATAAATATAAGAAAGAGATGACAAAAATGATTTCCAACATTTTGCCTTCCACAATTAGTCCTGGTTTTTTCCAGCCTGGACAAGAGTGCAGCAACACCCTTTAAATCCTGATTTAGTAGTGTTTTCACGACGTGTTAAAAGTCAATATTTCCCGTGCGGTTGGGACACAAATGATCTCACCGATGGAGTTAAACCTCAGTGTGCGGAGATAAAGAGTTACATTCAGCAATCAAGAAGAACCCCCCCAAAAACAACAAATCTGCCCACTGAGATTTTGTCTGTCTCTAAGACGTTCATGTACAGTTTAACTTTTGTCAGGGGTATCCAAAAATGTTTAGTGAATAATCGGATTTGAGTATACATTTTCAATATTTCGGTTGAAAATAGAGACTCTGTGCTCTTGTATTGACAACCTGGCTCAATTTTAAAAAGCCTCTCGTTCTGTGTGTCTCCCTCCAGGTGGCCGGCGAGAGATACGTCTACAAGTTTGTGTGCGACCCCGAGGCCTTGTTCTCCATGGCGTTTCCCGACAACCAGCGGCCGGTGCTGAAGACGGACATGGAGCGGCAGATCAACGAGGAGGACACGGTGCCGCTGTCGCACTTTGACGAAAACATGGCCTACGTACAGGAGGGGCCGTACTGCCCGCCGCACCCCTACAGCGAGGGATACGTTTATTAACGTCAGCCCACACCTCCGCTCTACCCTCCCCCGCCTCCTCCATCCATACACTTGAGACTGTCCTCTAATTCACAGTCGCTTCGGGGAATAAGACTGAACACACACATGCAGCGGAGCTTCCCCTCCTCTCTCGCATAAACACACACATCCTCTTTTTTTCTTCTGACGTTCAAGCCGTACAGCAGGATGGAGTCTGCACTTTATGGACAGGAAGCTCGGTGTTAACCTGCCAGAGGCTAGCTATGTGGTTGGCTCTTTACCGTTGTTTATGTTTGTACATTAATGTGGGAGTCATCTGTTTTTTTATTCTTATGATTTTGAGCATGTGGCGCCCTAAAGAGACAGGACTCAGCGGCAAACTCATGGTCTCCCAAGGACTGAATCTTAGACTTCCTGCTAAAGAAACAGACACGCAGCAAAGGGAAGGATGATCACTTCTGTTCGTCTTGTTTTGCCTCGATCAGCCATCCTGTACTTTCACGCTCATTTAAAGTGAAAACTGGCAACGTATTGTAACGATGCTCTTATGGTGAAGTGACATGATTATAGACTTGAAAAAGTAATGTGATAATAAAAGAGACAGTTAGCTACACACAGTGAGAGCGGCCTCACTGTCAGTTTGATCACAACACCTCTTGTCTGTCAATGATCTCTGCCACTCATCCAATCAGACTGTAGATCTCATCATGTAGGTGTTTTTGCTGTGATGATATAAACCCCTGGAGCATCTCTCAACGGCGGAAAAACCTCGTGGGTTAGTAAAGTAAAGACACGTCGAATTGTGCTGATGAAAATACGGCCTGTGTTTAGGATAATCAATAAAGCGTCAGGCCGCTGTAAAATATCTCATTCACTGTAAACAGCAGATTTCCTTTGTTTATTCTGACGCATCAAAGCAGCAGTCTTTCTTTTGCCATTCAGGTATTCAGTTTGTTCATTGCATAACAGATGAAGTGTATGTACAGTTAAAGTGGAAAACATCAAAACATTTGGGATGTTATTTGAATCCCTAATTACAAAAGATTTTATTGGCTTAAACAATTAAAAAAACATAATAAAATCAAACGTAAAAAGTAAAAATACTTTCCTGATTTGTTCTCTGTTTTGTTCCAAGTGAACATAAGGTGTATATTTTGCATTACCTACAAAAGGGTGGCTTCTTTTGCTAAAAAAAAACCATAAGAAATATGAAGAGTTTATAATGTGATGATAAAACGTTCATGTTATAATAATAATAATAAGATAATGTTCCATTGTATAATCAGGTAAATGCACATTTTGTTGCTGCTTCAAATTGTAAGTGTATTTTTTTCTAGTCTCATGGAAGAAAAAGAAAGAAAGGAAGAGCAGCAGGTATGATGTGCTGCTCTGGATTTCTCTTGTTTATTTTTATTTTGTTTTAATTTAATTTGTTTTGTTCTATTCAAGCATTAAAAAAAGAATCTGGTCTGAGTTTTGTTTCTCGGTGTTCTCGTGTGTGGGATGAGATTGGCAATAGCAAATATTCTGTAATAAAATAGTTCTGAAAAACACATTTATGACCACTTTTCAGATGGTTTCCCTAAACAATGTTGTTCTGTAGTAGTTCATCTCTTGGAAGTTTCATGTATTGCACATTTGTTGTGATTTCCACACTCAAACTTTATGTTTATCGCTTATTTCCAGGCTGATAAGAGTTCTAGGTCACACATTTACATACTGGAAGTGAGAAAACCCCAAACCCCAAGCAAATGTGTGTCTGTGTGAAAGACTAATAGATTGTGGCCTCTTGTCAATTTCCAGGTTAGAGAGAAAACTCCCTACCACAAAGCATTTAACCAAAGTGACACCTAAGGAAAAATCAATGACTAATTTAAGACACCACTTTTTATGTAGGTGAATTGTTTCTGCTCTTACAAGACTGGCAGTAATGGAAAAAAAACACTAACACTGCCTTAAAGTTATTATTTCCTTCGGCAAAGTGTCACTATTGCTAAAAAATCAATGACTAATTTAAGGAAGCATTGTTTAATTGGTTTCACTGATGGGAAAAATGAAAACGGATGTGTAAGTAATGAAAAAACATTACCTGCCTTAATTTGTCAGAGCAGGTTACGAGCCAACCCTATTACAGTCCCCTCTCTTAGATTTTTGTATTGATTGTCTGTAGAGCGGGGAATTGCCCTTAACTTAAAACACCTGATTGCTTCCCTGAGGATATTTAACAACATCTAATCCGACATGTGCAAAGCCGAAAACAGCAGTAACGCTTTTAATATGATGAATGATACTTCTCATTTGGGCTTTCCCCTTAAAATGGCAATAATCTGTTGCAATAACCTGTCTGTTTACAAGCAACAAGGTATTATACTAACATAATATTACTCAAACTGCCATATAAAAAGCTGCTTGGCACACAACCGACTGTGATAAACAACATGTCCGTTCATACATATTGTACCAAAAAAGGTCCTTTTAATGTAGCTTCTTTTTGAGAAATGGACTGTGTTCACTCGGCATGCTGGGTATTTGTGAGATATCATTTGCTTTTAAGGTTTTACTTTCTTTAAATAATTTCAATTGTATTCCTGACTGTATAGAGGGCTTTAACACAGCAGTTAGACCTTTATTAAATTAAAGAAAATTAAATTAATTACATTTTAAAAGGATCAAATTATTATAACATTTAACAAGTAGTAGTTACTCAAAAAGTGTACTTACTTAGCAACTTAATTTCCCAAACTACGAGTAAATATTAGTAAATGTTGCCGACTATAACATTGACATGGACAATTCACATTAGGTTGAATGGCAAATTCCACGTTTTACACAGCTTTTATGTCAAGGATCTGACTAAGTATACCTCTCTTTCTTCTATGTGTCTGTTCGGATTTTTAGCGGGTGCTATGTTGGGGGTGGGGGGGCTAACCTGTTTCTAAAGCCCTGGTCACAGCCCTGTGTGAGGCCTCCGAGGCTGTGTGGTTTGACTTTTGCTGTTAAAATGAACTTCACGGTTACAGACCGGACACAAATGACTGCGGTTTATTCAAACTCTCATAATTGAAATCTCATGCAAACTCTCTAGTGCTTTAAATATGTGGTGAGCTTCTAATGCAGTATTTTTCCACCTGTACTGTACAGTATATAGTGAGGGCTTATTGTCACTTGCAGGATTACTTGTCTTACACCTTTGAAGGTGTTGTTTCACCCAGGCTGAAAATCTCCATGCAAATCCTGTTATCTGGCCCCAGTTCAGGCTATCAGGGCCTCAGCTATCAGCATACTTACCATTTATGGACATATGCTTTACATCCTGTGCCACCGGCCAAATCCTCCCCTCCTCTGCTGCACTACCAGCTAATATTCTGTGTATCTGAACTGCGAGTTGTGGGCCTCCCCCACTGTAACAAACAGATGGCCGCTCGATCTTGAGTCATCACAAAGCCATTACGAGAGTGACTTGTCCTCAGCCCGGCCGCCTTGATTCGTGCCCGATGGCTCTCGCCAGTGTTTGCTCAGGCTCTTAAGTCATCCTCGGGCTTCGTGACACACTCTGTTTGCTCAGGTTAAATGGCTTGTGTTGCCCCTGGAGTCCCTTGATTGGCTGTGACACTGTGGTGTTTGACGAGTGAAATGACACCAAGCGGCCCCCGCCACAGCAAATGTGTTTGGCTGTTTGAAACAAGTTGGCTTTTAATACAGTGTGTTTACACACCAAAAAGCCCTAAGTGTGTTTCTATCTGTGTTGCCAGGGTCTATCAGTGGCCAGACCAGTGAGCATAAATCATTCAGGGGTAATTCAGAGGAACAACAGAGGCTCTAAAAGGAAAAAGCAAGGAAATTATAAAGCCTCTATAATGGAGGCCCCTATTACAGCTGCTGGTCCGGTTTAAGACTGCCTTATAAATGGTTTTATTATCTAGGGGGCTCTATTTTAGCCAGCCAACCAGAACTAAGGCTACATCTGTCCAAAACCACATAACCATTTATATTTCACTCCTGAAAACAATTCTGAGGTGTAATCACAAACTTCCCAGAACGTCCCAATTTTCTCCAGAAGTTTGTTTTCCCAAATTCAGACTGCAGTCAACATTTTCCATTTCATTTTTTTGTTGTCAGTAACAGAACATACCACAATGTGCTGGGTCATAATTGTGTTCAGCGGATCAAAGGTCCTGGAGAAGCTGCGGACTGCAGCGTCGGCCTGGTCTAATTTAGCGGCTGCCATGTTTTTAAGGGTTTCAGGCCACGCCACTGGTTCCTCACTCATTACCCTTTTCGCTCTCTTGTTGATCACCTTCCTGCTACGGAGCAGATGAAACACAAAAGCCGTACCCCTCCGCGCCCCCAACACAAAAGCTTGTGACAGTAATAAATAGCCTCCGTGATCCAGGTTTAGAAAGCTGTGAAATTGGATATTGAGATGCTCTCCGGAGCTGCGGGTCGGGAGTAGTTTCAGACTAGACTGTGGGAATCGTCTAATCCGATCACAGGGAATGTAAGACGGGCTAATCGCCTGAAGGGCCCGATCTCTTGTGCCCACGGGGCGGTGGTGGTGGAGAGTTGATGCTGTGCTCGTTCAGAATGAAGATTTATCAAGTCTTTAGTTACACAGACACTCGTAAAAACACTTTTTTATGTCATCACATAAGCGATGAAATGTTGTTGAGCAGTACACAATGTTCAGTGCATGCAATGCATTGGAAAACATACTAGACTAAAATAGGCAGTTTTTTGCTTATGATACCATTTATTTGAACAAATCATGCCAGATTTAGAGATGTAAACACATTCCGCATTGTAGTAGTCAAGAGAAATATTACAGGAAAACAAAAGCAATTGAAACTACATTGGGAAAAGACAGAGATACAGTATATGTGAAAGCTGTTTTCAGTATTGTAATAACATTCAGCCCAGCCTCGTGACAGACTGACACCCTGCGCATGGTGTAAACTACCTGCTAACGCACATCTCTGCTGTCGATCTGTGTGTACAAAATCACCTCAGGCAACTGATAATACCTGACGTATAGTTAAACATTCATATGGGTACACTACACACATTTACATATGGGTTCACATATGCATACGGGCTCACATATACATATATATATCGGTATACAATCACATATTAGATAAGGCATAACAATATTTAATTTGAAATTGCGACACGGGATGTTCTCATTTCTGTGACTTTGTAAAGACACCGATGTCTGTGCAAACATCTTTCATCAGAGTGTGATGAAACCTGATGAAAGCTGTTTGCTGTGATGCTGGTGTCTTAATAAACAGTCCCTCAAAATGAGAACACAGCATGGGGCTACTTTACACTTTAATTTGAAATTGAATATTGGCCTCTCGCGTTGTCTCTGCTGATGTGATGCAGGTTTTCCTTTTTACATTACAGGTACATTTAAGCAGCCTGTAACAGTTCATCAACATTTGTGTCTACTCTTGATTGAATTAATTTCCCATTTAGAGGCAGTATTTTGCCTCGTATTTCCTGATGAAGATTTAAATAGATAATCAAACATTTTGGGTGGTATATATATGTCTCTCTTAACAGGCATATGAGGATGAGATGTGAAATTATGTTCTCAGCATGAATGCAGTAATTGTATCAGATGCACAGTGAAAGAAAAAACACTTCAACTAAGAAGATGTTTTGACAAGGAGGTTTAATACTTTTTCAATAAACTACGATATGTAATTTTCAACATTTACAAACATGTATAACTCTTGATAAAATCCACACAGCTACTAAACAAATGTTCAAATGTAAAAAAATAGTTTTCTGCTCCAAAAATAGAACAAAAAAAAATGGAAGGAAGTGGGTTCCTGTCAGGATGCAAACAATCATCTGGAACAGTATATACATCATGGACACTGAATTGCTTTAGGTTAGATCTGAAATGAAACAAAGTCAAGTTAGCGTCTCTCTCAGGCAGGTTGACTCAATACATTCTTTTTCAATGGACGAGCCTCTCTGGGATTTACCACTGCCTTTAAATCGTGAATGCATTAACAAGAGACATTATTGATGAATGAATAAAACGTAACAAAGGAAATTGTGTTATAGGGGAGGTTCAACAAACTCATGTCATGGAGATCATCAGTTGACAATGGATAACAGGAAGTAATGGAGTATCAGGTACTCTATCAAAGCCATGTTCCTTAAGCTATAGATGGTTCTTAGTGCAGACTGTTTGTGTTCCATGATGCTTAATGTTTCCCTGAATTGCCAATACTTGTGACTTTTTCAGTATGTGTAAAAACGTAACTAGTTTTGAACAATGGTGTGTTAGGGCTAACATTTAAAACTCTCAAATTGGTGGACCCCTAACCCTGTTCCTCTTCACCTTCCACAATGTCGTTTGATCTTTGTGATGCTGTCAATGCCACAGATCAGCCTCACGACAGACCTTGTAGCCACAGCCACCCAGAGAGGTGGCCAACCATCTGTCACCGGGGCCCACAGACCTCGGGCGGCAAAGGGCCCAACCCCTCCCTTCACCTCTCCATCCCACTCTCACCCCCTCCCAGGGCCCATTAGCTGTCCCCTAATGCAGCCACCGTAGCTCAGAGAGGCCCTTAACAGGCACAAAATGGACTGCGACTTATCCTCCTTAATTCCCAAATGAGTTCTCTTTAGCATATACATAATTCATGTCTCTTAGTCACTTACGGGCGCTTTTCACCCGTTTAACAAATACTTATGTCAGGTTTCTCTTTTTTAAATAACAGTTTCAGGTGTGTTAATCTGATTGCTGTTTCTGTAAACCTGATTAATCCTGGGAGAAAGGAAAATATCTGTGAAGGAAAGAAAAAAGAATCATAGTCATGCAATGTGATTTAAATATCAAGTGAGGAGCCCAGAAAAGTATACTAATGTAGTCAGATGAGGATAGATATTACAGGGGTAAATTTAGACTACCTCACATTCATAATACCTAATGCCCTTTAAATAGGCTTAAGAGGAGGACTGGAAATAGGCTCTGATAATTAATTATTTTCAGTACATTTCTTCTTCTACTTCTCCTGCTTTCGTTTCCACAGGCGTATTAATTCTTTCTCTGTGAATATGTGGCAGCCATGTCAAATCTACTAAATAATGCACTTGTTACGATACACCTTAATTTCTTGGAGAGAGGAACTCAACGGGTATTTGCTGGTTAAATTGAATGCAGGCACTAATGTTTTAGTAATATTTTTCTCAAAGGTATTCTGTTTCCCTGCACACGATGAACAGTGAAAACTAATATGAGGAAAGATGGGTAAAAGAGGTGAAAATTAAATGTTTTCTCAGAAGTATAAGAGAGTAAACAGGACAGTTTTTTTATTTAACAATCAAAACAAATACCGGTAGGTGAAAGATTTGTGAATCTGTATAAGAGATAAAAGTGGATTAAAGGGTTCACTATTTCAAACATAGATATATATAAATATTTCTCTGCTTGATACTGCATGAAGTCATTTTTAAAGCATCACGTATTGGCCTTAAATAAGATTACGTGTACAGTAAATGCACTCAAACTTAAATGAGCAAACACTTATCAACATACAGCAGGAGTTAACATTTACTAAAAATGCCAGAAAAACAAACCCTGCTGTGGTAAACAGTAGTATTTAAAGGCTCTATCTCAAAACAAATGTCATAAATAGAAGTGACAAAGATATCTCTGGCTATCACAAAACTTGCAAAACACTTCCAAGCACACCCTTCTTCTCGTAAGTCGCATGAGAAACAAAGGCGTTGTGTGATAGCACAAATGGCACGTTTCCAGGATCCTCTCCGCAAGCCACACCATGAAGAGCCGAGTAAATACATTAAACTGGAGGACCTGTGAGCGCAGACACAAAGGCTGCAGAGCTGTGGCAGCGAGCTGACCATTACCAAAGCGCTCATGTGAGAAAAGATTTTGCTCTGGACCCCCGTTGTCTTGTTTTGGCAACAGAGGGCAGGGGGACCGAGTGGTGAGCCAGGACAATATGTTTTTTCAAATACCCATCGGCCAATATTTATTTAGCTACAAGCTGGCACGTCTGAGGAGCTGGACGCAGCCAAGACAGGCACACAACCGTGATTTTCAAGATGTTACAAACATCAGGCTTCAATATGTTTCTGACCTTGCTAATGTCCAATACAGGTTTTGTGTGCCATAAATGCTGCATTACCGCCTTTAATGATGCACCAGGGGCAAGGCAAAAGAAACAAATTGACAATTTATTAAATTACCAGGAACATAGATGGAATAAAATAGTTTTCTCAAATAAGAAAGTGGTTAGTTTCTCATTCTGGCTCACTTTGAAAGGCCAATACAGGGCATTAGAGATTCAATAAAGTCCCAGCAGGAAATGTTGGTAACTGGCTGTTGATTGTAAATGATGAAGAGTGAGGAACAGGATAATAGCAGAGCTCTGCTTACTGCAGACTGGTGGTAAAAACAGAAAGTCGGGGAGAGAGGAAGCACGAGAGGGAGAGAAGGCTGTTTATTTATTTATTTCTGGCTTTTAAAACAGATGGTTCCTTATGTGCTGAGCGGAAGTGTCTGTTAACTCAGTTGGCTCACTATTGGTGGCTGCTGGCCAATGACAACAACGGGATCGAGGAGTGTGAGCAACAGTGCAGTTTGCTTTCTTCAGATGCTCTGCGAACAGAAGGATGGCAGCGTGCAGATACTGTTGCACGGCCACCCGAGCTGGCAATGCCAGAGCGGGCACCCATCGCACCTCACGGCAGCACCCGCTCTCGCTGCTGCATGTGTGGGTTACAGGACAAACAGAGGCCCAACGAACATGACAAAATTCAAGTTGTAGTAGTGTTGATTACTTTAGGTAGGACAGGTTATTTTACAGCGTGTTGATCAGAATAACACCTGGTCGGAAGCATTCTAGTAAGCATTAGTTTACGTATACGTTTCAGCATTTATTGTGTTCTGAATCGGCAATAATATACTCAAACTTAGAGCAGGGCGTGTGGAGTGTTTTCCATTTTCCTGACAAGTTCATAGATCATGGCTAGTCCCAGGTCTTTTTCAATACAGCATGTTGTTTATTTCTTAATTAAATGTAGGTCCCAATTAGAGTTTGAAAACAGCAGCTTATGCTTGAGGGTTTTTTAATGTATATATTATTTTCATGCTCACATACAATCAAAGATCTTGAAATGTCAATGTCTTATTTTGAGCTCTCAGAACTGCCTGTGTGTAAACAGCGATATCAAATATAAAATCTTACCTTGTCTCATCAGACAGTCATAATAATTAAATTACTTATGCACTCTATATGTCTTCACACCAAGAGGTCGGGAGGCGTAATCAGCCTATAGGAAATGTGTCTAATTAACCAGTTGATTAATCAGTATGCTAATGAAACTATATTGATACTGTTCCATGTGTCTGGTTTGAGGCCTAGCGAGGGATGAGATCAAATTAGAGCAGTGGGACAGTTGCTGTGCTAAAAAGATGTCTGGCAATATGTTCCTTCCACACTGAAGGAAAAACATGCAGAAACACATCTCTGTCGATCCATATGGTTCTGTTTGTCGTGCATCTGGCTCAGCATGCCATATACAGTTACCAACCTATATTTCCAGTTGTATTCACACCTCAAGATGCCACGCGCAAAGTGAAAATGAAGACAGAAGGCTTGTGTTACGGGAATAATTAAACAGAGGCCAAGTGAAGTCACACTCTTCGTGGCAAACGCGCTCCAACCCTCAATTACTCACAGTGAACAAAGCAATTAAAAGGGCCTGTCCTATGGAGTTACCTGGGACTGAATTGTGAGCTGTCTGCATCGAAACCCCCAGGGGCCTAAAGAGCTCCGCTATCCAGGTCCACAGGTAGGTAATTACTATTGATCAACTGGCATTAGAGCATGTGAAGAGACATTGTTATTTTTGCCAGCGCTCTATTTTAGGTGTCCACTTCAACAGCAGTAGTTTCGTTTCTTATGGTCTGATAGAAACAAGGTGAGATAGATAGATAGATAGATAGATAGAAATAGAAATCACTATTTATAATCCTCCAAAATAATATGTAACATTTACTTTCAATTTTGATACTTTAAACCCTGTTCTATTGATACTCCTAATGTGAGAGAAATAGTCATATCAAAGTGCAGTTCAAATATACACCACTGTTGTAAATATGGACAGCTTAATGTTAGACATGCATTTGTTGTGATTACTTATGATCAAAGCATTAGGGAGTCAATCACATTGCTAACAAAGCTAAGCATGTTTTACTCCTGTAGGGCGGCTTGGTTACTCTTAGCTTTCTGTTAGCATACATCTCTACTCCTCTGCCATGTTGTCCATTGAAGATGCAGAACCCAGTTATTTTGCCCACCAAAAACATCTTCTTCCCAGCAGTGTTATACCAACACTTGCTTGTACTGGAGCTTCTATTCCAACCCAGTCTCATGGTGTTTCATGTTCACCAACACGAATTTTAATCTATTGATTCGTGTTCACCAACACGATTTTCCCCCTTTTTTTTCGTGTTGCACAGCACGATTTTAAAAGCAATGTATTTCTACTGGTAATGTGTTTCGTGCCTGCAGCACGTCTTTTTCTCCGGTCGGGTCGTGGAAGACCGGAAGCTGCGTGGTTCATAAAAACTATAGGTTACTTACGTAACCCCAGTACTCAGAGTAACATGAAGTGAGATGTCTCACTATGGGATGCGCCTCAACGCGTATGCAAACAGAAGCATCAATCTCATTACGCCAATCCTGATTGGCTGGTGATCTTAACGTCAACGTCAGGGAATCCACCCACCCTTTAAGTAGCTTGCGCTACGACGCAGCGTCATTCAAACATCTCACTTCATGTTACTCTGAGCACTGGGGTTACGTAAGTAACCTATAGTTCTCATTCATAACACTCCGTTCGATGTCTCACTATGGGATATTGAAACTCCCGTATTGCTAGACATGCTTATCTCGAAAATCACCAAAGCAACCAGAACTTAACAGGTAGAGCCCTGTCTCAACACGGGGCCCAGCACTGCGCGGGCCACTCTTGGAGCAGAGACATCTAGCCTGTAAAAGCGGACAAAAGTGAGCGGTGAGGACCAGCTCGCTGCTGCACAATTGTCTTGGATGGAAACACCCTTGAACAAAGCCCAGGATGTAGCCAGTCCACGAGTAGAATGAGCACACAGGCCCGTTGGTGCCTGCAAACCCTGACTCGTATAAGCCAGAGCAATCGCTTCCACAATCCAGTGGGAGAGCCGTTGCCTGGTAACGGGCTTGCCCTTATGAGGGTTAGCCCAGGATACAAAGAGTTGATCATTGCATCGAAACTCTCTTGACCTGTCCATATAGATGCGTAAAGCACGAACTGGACACAGCAAATTCGGCCGCTGTTCCTCAGAGGAACACAGTGGCGGAGGAAATGCCTCAATGTCAATGGGGGTACATGAGCCAACCACCTTAGGTACAAAGGCAGGGTTGGGCTTCAGCAACACTCTCGTTTGCCCCGGGGCAAACTTAGTGCATGAAGGATGTACAGACAGCGCATGAATGTCACTGACTCGCTTGGCAGATGCCAGAGCCAGTAACAGCACTGTCTTCAGTGACAGGTGTTTCATGTCAGCTTCTTCCAGGGGTTCAAATGGAGGTCGAGTGAGCCCATCTAAAACCACTGCCAAGTCCCATAAGGGCACCAGTGACATGGGAACAGGGAGGAGCCTGCGAGCCCCTTTCATAAAACGGCAGACCAAGGGATGTTGACTAGCCGTCTTTCCCTCAAAGCCCACATGGCATGCAGCAATAGCAGCCAGGTACACTTTGATCGTAGAGAAAGCTCTGTGTTTATCAATCAGGTCCTGTAGAAATGATAGAATCACCCCGACAGGACATTGAAAAGAGATGTGTCCTTCTTGAAGGCACCACTCCTCAAACACCCTCCACTTACAGTCATAAAGGGACCTGGTGGAGGAAGCTCTCGCACTCTGAATAGTGTTTATCACCTTCTGAGGGAGTCCCACTGTATTCAGGTTATACCACTCACGGGCCAGGGCCATAGTGCCAAGCGCTCTGGGTGTGGGTGAAAGATCGTCCCCCCCGCCTGAGACAGTATGTTCCTGCGTAGTAGGAGCTGCCACGGCTGCCCGCACAGCAGCTGATATATCTCCGCCAGCCAGTACATTGCAGGCCAGCGTGGAGATATTAGGATCAGTGTGTGGCGTTATTCTCTCACTCTGGCCAGAGTTGGGGGTATCAGAGCCAGGGGTAGGAACGCATACAGAAGGACCGGAGGCCAAGCGTGCGCTAGCGCGTCCACGCCTAACGGTGCGTTTAAATCGTGCATTGAAAAGAACAGCTGACATTGAGCGTTTTCTTTTGATGCGAACAGATCCACCGCGGCCCGGCCGTAACGCACCTACAGCTGACTCACAATTATTGGATGTAGAGTCCAGTCTGTATATACAGTAGTGGTGCACCTCTGGACAGCAGATCTGCCCCGAGGTTCATCACTCCTGGTACGTGCGTCGCTCTCAGAGAGATGAGACGTCCGCAGCTCCATAAGATCAGTTTGCGTGCCAGCATGTGTAACTGGAGAGAACGCAAACCCCCTTGGCGGTTTATATACGATATTGTGGTCGTATTGTCTGTCCTCACGAGGACATGATGTCTTCTGAGAAAAGGCAGAAAGCGTTTCAGGGTGAAGAACACAGCTAAAAGCTCCAGATAATTTATGTGTGACCGTTGGAGGTCTCTGCTCCAGAGACCCCTCACAGGTCGACCTTCGTATATACCCCCCCAGCCCGTCAGACATGCATCTGTGGTGACCACCTTCCGCGATAGGACAGCACCCATAGGCACGCCCCGTACTAGAAAAGTCGGGTGCAGCCAGTGGCGCAGTGCCATTACGCATTTCATAGTGACCATCACTCTCCGCGCGCCATGACGCACAGGGTCCAGTCTGAGGGCAGCTACCCAGCGCTGAAATTCCCTCATGTGTAAGCGTCCCAGTCGTACCACCAGGAAGGCTGACGCCATGAGCCCCAGTAACCGCAGACATGATCTGAAGAGAACATATTTGCGTGGCTGGAAATGAGCGAGGCAAGCCCTGAAGGCTTTCACTCTCTCTGCTGACAGGCGGGCTGTAAAGGGCACCGAATTCAGGCGTAGGCCCAGGAAGAGTACAGTCTGGGCTGGGGACAACATGCTCTTTTCTGTGTTTATTACGAAACCCAGGTCGAGCAGGTGTTTTACGAGGAAATTCGTCTGCGTAATAGCCTCCTGCTCCGACTGTGCGAGAAGGAGCCAATCGTCCAGATAAGTTGCCAGGCCTGTTGTCTTAACGGGGCTATCGCGGCTTCCGTACGCCGTACAAACACTCGTGGGCTGAGAGACAGACCGAAGGGAAGTACTCTGTACTCGTAACAGACACCCTGAGAGGCGAACCTCAGATATTTCCTGTGTGGGTAATATACTGG
The DNA here is from genome assembly GCF_902827115.2 of Pseudochaenichthys georgianus. Classification (NCBI taxonomy): domain Eukaryota; kingdom Metazoa; phylum Chordata; class Actinopteri; order Perciformes; family Channichthyidae; genus Pseudochaenichthys; species Pseudochaenichthys georgianus. The sequence continues at coordinate 30,834,612 of NC_047518.2, forward strand.
GATGTGGAAATACGCATCTTTCAGGTCGACTGATGTGAACCAATCGTTTTGACGCACAAGACGCAACAGAGATGTGTGAGTGAGCATTCTGAATTTGTATCTTTTGAGATATTTGTTCAGAGCCCTCAAATCTAGTATAGCCCGAATCCCGTTCCCTCCCCGTTTGGGAACGAGGAAATACTTGGAATAAAAGCCGCTCTGACTCTGTTCGGAGGGTATTATAGATATAGCCTTCTTGTCTAGTAGCGAGAGGATCTCTTGCTCTAGAATATGGGCCGACTCTTCCCGGGCTTGCGAATGCAGAATGCCAGAGAAGTGAGGGGGGGTGACAGCGAATTGGAGCCTGTAGCCCTGTGTTACTGTCTTGAAAACCCAAGCAGAATCTGTGAGCATCCTCCACTTTTCGGTTGACAACCCCGGTCGACACTGCGCATGCGCGTGGCGGTGATACCTTCACAGCCCCGTCCATCGTCCGCCTTCTGAGAGAGGTAGCAGCCACTCTTAGAAGGGGGGAAGACGTCAGACTGTTTATTGTTTTTATTTTCTTTCTTTTAATTTTTATTGACTGCGACTTGGCTTTAAGCCTGGAAACGACAGTCGAAAATGATTTATTAAAAGACAATATGGATGACATGTGTTTGTGTGACTTAAACGAGCAGCGGAGCTTGCTGTCGTTGATGTTAAGTCCATTTCCCTCATGGCGAGAACTTGAGGATGACGTTCTGACATCACTCGAGGCGGCGGGAAGATGGGGGCATGGTTGCACCCCGGAAACACATTTGCATCTAACACTGGAACGTGTTCTGGAGCTGGAGAACAGGGAACTTCCAGCTCTTTTATCGAGGAGAGGAGAGGAGGCTGTCAGGCCGCCCTCTTATTCTTCTTCGTCTGGTGGCTGAGCGGCTGCTGCCGGAACCGGAGACTTTCTTGGCCAGCCCGTCCTCGCCTCGTGTCTAAGGCTGGAGACCCGGGGTGGGCTGTGGCCTCTGCTGTTTCGAGATCTTGAAACGGGAAGGACGTGAGGCAGCCTGAGCGAAGGACTGCCGCGGGGCCATTGAAGGCGGCGGCGGCTGGACCCTTCGGGGAAGACAAAGCTGGAGAGCCTCATCCTCCTTCTTTTTGGACTCACACCGCTGCTGCATCGAAGCTAGATCGGAGCCAAATATGCCCTCGGGAACAATAGGCATGTCCAAGACGTCCTCTTTTTCCCGGTCTGGAAGGTTCGTCAGGGTAAGCCACCTGGCTCTCTCCTGTACCACCATTATCCCCAGTGCTTTGCCCGTGGCTTGGACTGCACAGCGCTGCACACGGAGGCAGTCTGCCTTTGCCGGTAGCGTGGGGTTCCTGCTTGGTGCCGAAGCCAGCCGCGGTTGGAGGTGGGCTGCCACCAGCGGCTCCATGGGCGGCATGCGGAGCAGGCCGAGCTTCTCCATGCCGTCACAGTCCAAAGAGGAGGCACCCTGGATTGGGGCCTTGTTGCTGAAAGGGCGGTCTCTCCACGAGACCAACACCTCGTCCAGCATCTCTTGAAAGACTGGGAGAAGCTGCTTCCTCATCCTCGCTGCTTGGGGCAAGTTTTTCCCCTCATAGCGAGATCTGGAGGTCTCCTTGACCACTTCAGGGGATGTCCAGCCTGGACGCAGCGCGTTGGCACACGGCCTGCAAGTCCATACTGAGGCAGGGCGAAGCTGGTGTGCTTTCGCCCGGGGGAGCGGACATCGCCTCCGGCTTGGCAGCCTGGGCAGATGAAACGAAGATGTCATCTTCGTGCTCATCCGAGTCGGATAAGAGGAACTCAGAGGCATCCTCTTCATCCTCCTCCATATAATCCAGCTGTAGGACATCCTCCGCGGGTGGAACCACGGTGCGGTCGCCACCATGTCCCGATTGCCGGCCGGCAAATCAACGGACATGAAGTGGTCCTGTCCCGACAGGCTAGCTTGGCGCGCTAGCCGTCGGCGGCAACACACTCTCACTCCCTAAGCGTCCAATAGCGACGTTTGGTCAGTGTCCGTGGCGTCCAATTGTGACGCTCCTAGGCTCCTTCAGCGTCATAAAGGGACGCAAATAGCTTTTAACTGATTGCAATGTATTCCCATCTGCGTCGGGATTTGACGCTCATGGAAGCACGGCATTCGTTTGTGTCGGCTGCCCTTAAAGGTAATGTGAGCGTCCATTCCCAGGAGTAAAGGATGGCAGAAGACACTACACTACCCAGAATCCCCAGCTATCGTTTGGACTACGCCATGTGCTCTGTTTGACAAACCCCGTGATAGTCCTCAAGCTCTGTGATTGGAGAGTGTGCTCCCAGTGATGTACCTGAACGCGTTCAATGAACGATCGTTCATGAACGATCGTTCATGAACGATCGTTCCTGAACGCGTTCATATTTTGGGCGAACGTGAACTGAACGTACTGTATTTCCGCTAGATGAACGTAATTGAGAACGCGTTCATTCTCAGCGCTGTATAACGGCGTTCAAAAGTGCGTTCATTCTCAGCACTGTATTATAACGGCGTTCAAAAGTGTGCCAGATTTCATATGCCTTTCAGCCGAAATCCCAGTTAAAACACACCGTAAACAGGCTTCAAAATAATGCGGAAAACCACCCAATCTGGCAACAGCAAGCTGCCTGTGACGCGTACGCGCCTGTCACCCCTGGCTGTCGCACTAAAATATAAATATACTAAATATATCAGACTCCTCACAACAAACAATGTGGAGCCGCGGAACCGACGAGCATTGAATGAATGAATGAATTAGTATGGACGAAGCCGAGAGCAGCTGCAGCAGCACTCGCTCAGAGCGAGACTCTACGGCAGGGGTGGGGAACCTCCGGCCGTATACGGCCCGCGAGACAATTTGGTACGGCCCTCGAGGTAATTTATAAAAAAATGAAAGAAATCTAGACCGCAAAAAAATTAAACAAGCGAGTGCCTGTTTTTCCTGGCCAAGGTCAGGGTCCTTGAACACAACACGAGCCTAACGTGTCATCACGTGGTATATGTCTCGACTGACAGGGGTGCAGTTCTGACGGAGAGCACCAGAACGCCACTCCAGCACTTCAGAAATTGCAGTACCGATAAGTCCATACATACACATGCCGCAGTTTCTGCGTGTCTGTGTCTTTAGTTGAAAGCCCAGTGGCGATCTGCTCATCTGTCATACTGATCAGACAGTCAATAACTGTGTTGTTATCATTAGCATCTGGTTAGCTAGCTATGCTAACGAATATAAGAAGCTTTGTCTACAACCAGTGAGGTAAAGGCACATCTTTATATGATCATTATAAAAAAAATAAGAGAATAATGTAAACAGGTATAAAATACTATATGACAGTTGTTAATAAAGAAGAATACAGTTTGAAAGGGGAGTGATTTGTCAAATATCCATAAATTAAAAGAAAATCTGCTTACAGTTGTAAGGACCCCCCCCCCCCCCCCACTTAAACCATGGGGGAAACTAAATACATTTGCACACATCTTGTGTCCATAAATTATCTTTCTGTTTTGGTGGTCACGCCACACCCTGCACGTGCATGCATACGCGAGTCATGGTGAGATATCTGGATTAAGAGGTTGCTTTTTCTTTGCACAGAATGAAATGAATGGGCTGTGATTTTAGTTTTTTTAAGCAGAAGTCAATAACTTGTACGGCCCTCTGAGGATATTGTAAACATTGAAATGGCCCATTAACATCGTACAGGAGACAAATAATAGCTCGCAGCAACGTATTGAAAAAAGAACTATGAACTATAAATTAGTTCATTTTTGAAACCATGAACTTTAGTTCAACATTTTGAATTATGAACTATGAACTGAACTAGTTCATTTTAAAATGTGTGAACTGTGAACTGAACTAGTTCATGTAGAAAGTGAACTTTCCCAACACTGTGTGCTCCGAGGGTTAAGCCGATTCTCGAACAGCACTTGAAATGGGATGGAACCACGGCAGACTGTCCAAAACTGGATTTGAACGGGTCCACCGCGTCCCCCCTCCCCCACCCCGTCCCCAGAACTACACATGCTGGCTATTCTGTTTCGCAACATGTTCTCTATGGCACGTCTCTACTGGGAGTTGTAGTTTTAAAAGACGTTTTCGTATTTCCCATAATAAGAAGTTGCCAGTATTAAACTGTGTACATCCCTGGAGGTTTAGGGGACAGGAAACACTCACATTTAAAACATATAATTAATAAATGGGTGAAAATTGCTTGTGCCCATTATGGGCAGTATTAATATATATACCCACATGCCAGCTAAGGTCAGAAGAGCTTTATTTAACAGCTGGTCTTATGTGTGTGACCCCTGTGATAACATTACATTACATTAATTGATAAGCCTGAAACATGCACTTGTCAAGGTTCAGAGGCACATTTTGCAAATATGGCAGTAGCCATCGATCAGCTTAAGATAAGATATACTTTATTGATCCCAAGTTGTAACATTTGCGTTACATCAGCATGTGTAACAGTTAAATATGCAGTTGTGTTTATTTGAAAATCATTTAGTATAATCACACAAATTCTGTGTTTTATATTCAACAATTCTGTGTTCTTTATTTATTGATTGTTCAATACCTGACAAGGCCGGAGATGAAATATCTACATACATCTTATAAGAGTATAATACATTATGTATAATATCAGTTAAAATAAGTGCTTCAACATAGTTAACATTGCTGGAGGTATGCACAAATATTGATAGATGTCTTGTAATGCAGGAGGAATGAGGAACCTGCGACCCAAGTTTTTCATTCAGTGCAGAACTACACCACAGTTGTGTAGGCCTATATGATATGTCAATAAACCTTAGAAAATCTTGAAATCTTGAAAGGGATGTGCAAAATAGTCATTACATACAGTCTTTAATTAACTATTAGTAGAGAATAACGAGTAATGAATATACTTTATAGGGATCGTATTAATATCTAATAATAAAAATAATTAAATTCAATAACATGCTTTAACCACCAGGTGTCCCTTTATATCAGCTGTGCACCTTTATGGTGTAAATACAGCCTATCTACTGTACCAATTGGATCAAATATAAAAGTGAGCCGAATTAGTGTTGATACTGCAAGGAGACGTATTGTGTGAAAAGAAATGTAAGATGTTGTTTAATGGCTGATATATTTATGATCCACGTCACGTTTTCAGTTCCTCATGTTTGTCTTCTCATCAGGGCTATAAATACAGAACTACGGCAGATATGTAATATGTAATGCAGCCGAACCGTGTATTACAATGCCGTTATGTGATGACTTTCAAAGAGAAAAGCAAGCACACTCGGAATAAAGTATTATTATTTTTTTTTTTAAATGTTTTCGGTCTGTTTCCGGTATTTGTTAATGACGATGTGCTGTGAGATGTGAGACTGGAATTGCACAGGGGAAAAATAACGTAGGCTATCTTTAGATGCGGATTTTGTTAAACTAATATGTTTAGGCTGTGGACCAACACTATACATTGACGGGTAAGGGGGTAGCAATAAAGATAACACAATTAAACAGTTACACAACATAACAGAAATAATATCGATAGCAGCGTCCCTAGCAACCACCTTGGTAACAATGAAAACGTCGCGATTTCCTGAAGTAATCTTCGTAATAACTAGCAAACTAAAGATCATGTACATCCACTGCACACATAATCTGAAATAACAACTCATATTTCTCGCATCAAATGACATCAAAACGCATTTTAATGGCCAAACTAACTTTAAAATAGGCATTTTCCACCTAGAATAAAACGAAGTTCGGCCATGTTTTCTTTTTCTGCAGGGAGAAATTTGAAGATCATGTGACATAGACGCCAGCCATGGAATGAATGGTGAAAAAAACGGGGTTTGTCAAACATGGTGTAGTCCAAACGATAGCTGGGGATTCTGGGTAGTGTAGTGTCTTCTGCCATCCTTTACTCAGAAAAAATATTTGTTTCTCCGAATCGAAGGGGAAAAATACAAAAGCATTGCACACAATTTAAACCAATCAATGTTGTGTAATTAACAAGGATAATCTGGTGTTTTTTAGTCGATGAGTAGTGCAGATATCACTGTAAAATCAATCGACAGTAAGAGGAATACTTACTTACGGGTGTACAATTCTCCGTTATCCAATGGGAATGGATGCTCACATTGCCTTTAAGGGCAGCCGACATAAACGAATGCCGTGCTTCCATGAGCGTCAAATCCCGACACAGATGGGAATACATTGCAATCAGTTGAAAGCTATTTGCGTCCCTTTATGACGCTGAAGGAGCCTTGGAGCGTCACAATTGGACGCCACGGACACTGACCAAACGTCGCTATTGGACGCTTAGGGAGTGAGAGTGTGTTGTCGGCGGAGGTTCTTGATGGTGAAGCGGGCACAATGCCAGCACGAACCGGGGGTATCGATAGCTTCCTGGGCGTGTTCCAGCCAAAGGCAGCTCGCCGTGGTGTCGGCGCGGAGGGATAAACTAGCAACAGGTATGTTACTGTTTAAAGAAAAAATCAAACCTTACCGTTATTTCGAAAGAAAAAACGGCTGGGCAGATTACAATATTAACTGGTGTGTTAATATTTGTTCAATTCTTCTGCAAAGCAAAAAAGTAACTGCGCCCGTCGACCGAATGTTAGCTTGGGTTCAGTCTGTGGACCGTTAAGCTAGCCCGGATACTGATATTCGATATGTGCTCTGAAGCGAGAAGAGGTGTTTGAATGACGCTGCGACGTAGCGCAAGATACTTAAAGGGTGGGTGGATTCCCTGACGTAGACGTCAAGATCACCAGCCAATCAGGATTGGCGTAATGAGATTGATGCTTCTGTTTGCATACACGTTGAGGCGCTATTATGGTTGTGTGTATACCTTGTGTGTATACCTAGTGGTTAAAGCAAGTTATTGAATTATTGTTTTTATGTTTTATATTTGATTAAAAAAATATTAAGAGTACATACTTTCATAAGGGGAAAGTAGAAGGTCTGTGATAGAAATATAGAATATAAAAAATCAAGAAGATACTATAAGTGATCTCTACAATAAAACAGTTTAGTGCAGGATGTACACAGATATTAATAGGAGGATGTGCAAAACAGAAAAACGAATTAACCTTTATTTAAACATTAAATAACAGATTAAGGTCTTCTTTTAAATAAGGAAAAAACTGTGGGGGTATCTATCTACAGATAAATATTAAGCCTGACAAAGTACTTAACGTCTAATATATTGCTTTCCTGCAATGTTAACTATGTTGAAGCACTTATTTTAACTGATATTATACATATGAATTATACTCTTATGTATGTAGATAGTATAAGAAATGTGCAGAATATGACAGTTTAATGGTGGAGGTACACACATATTGATTGATGTCTTGTAATGCGCTGTTGAGGAACCTGTGACCCAAGATTTTCATTCAATTTATACACCGTAGTTGTGTATAGATATGTCAATAAAGCTTTGAAAATCTTGAAATCTTGAAAGGGATGTGCAAAATAGCCATAATATACAGTCTTTAATGAACTATTAGTAGAGAATAACGAGTAATGAATATACTTTATTACTCGTTTCCATTCATGTCAATTGCAGATACATGTTTAGTCTTCTCAAGCACCAACTATCAAATATCTCTCCTGATTGTTGGCACTTGACAATCACCTTACCTGAATTTTACTCAGGTCACGTGTAACTAAAGTCTGATTTAAGGGTTGTTTATATTCCACATCATTAATCAGAATCTGCAAAGTAACTCAAATAAGTGTAGTGGAGTAAAAATACCAGGTTAACCTCTGAATTGTAGTGGAGTAGAATTACAAAGTAGCAATGAGCTGTCATGTGGGTATATATTAATGCTGCGCATTATGGACACAAGCGATTTTCACCCATTTATTAATTATATGTTTTACATTTGATAACACCAATGTGTTTAATACTGGCAACTTTTAATTGTGGGAAAAACGAAAACATTCAGTAGAGACGCAACATTTTGCGAAACACAATAGCCAGCATGTGTAGTTCTGGGGGGGGCGTTCTATTCCAGTTTTGGATAGTCTGGCGTGGTTTTGTTCCATTTCAAACAGCTGTTTGACGCTCGTAGCTTGAAGATGAATCACGGGGACTGTAGTCCTAAACGATAGCTGGGGATTATGGGTAGTGTTGTGCCTTCGGCCATCCTAAACATAGACCCTAAACTCCTAGAGGCCTACGTCTGTTTCCGGTTATTTTTATTTTGAAATTCAGTTCCTGACGGACGCCAAAAAAGCCAGAGATTATGGAATTAAACCTATGAATTAAACCAATAAATAAAAGCAAGGATAATTGTGTGTTATTGGTGAGTAAATAACAGTGTGTTATTTTGAAAAGAATAACAAATTAGAAGGAAAAAAAGATTTAAAAAATACAGATTTCAGTATCCTGAGGCTCTGAGCCCCATTTATTTTCCTCACAGACGGCAACACAAGTCAGAAATTATACGATTTAAAATAAAAGCAATAATTGTGGCTTGATATTGAGTAAGAACATGTTTTTATGAACCACACAGCTTCCGGTCTTCTACGACCCGACCGGAGAAAAATACGTGCTGCAGGCACGAAACACATTACCAGTAGAAATACATTGCTTTTAAAATCGTGCTGTGCAACACGAAAAAAGGGGAAAACCGTGTTGGTGAACACGAATCAATAGATTAAAAATCGTGTTGGTGAACACGAAATACCATGAGACTGGGTTGTCTATTCCTTGCTGGACTGCTAACTGCTAACTGCTACTATAGTGACCTCAGCTACTACTACTTCTACGGTGGAGACGCTTGAGAAAAACATTATTTTCTTCACAAATTCAAGTTAACATGGTAAGTAATTAAAACACAAATTATGATTTTAGTGCTGAAGCATTCCTTAAAGATTAGACAACATTTTAATGTTAGGAAAGGGTGCTTGAAACTCAGACATGCTTGCCTCCATAGGGCCTCCATATGCTTATTTCCGCTTTTCTACATAAAAAACAAGCCACTTTCTTTATTACTACTAAATGTTTGGTGTTTGATATAAATCACGAGTCGCCAAGTGTTCCCATGTAGGATGTAATTCCTGGAGAATGGAGATACTGAACTGGATGCAGAAACACGGCACTAAGTATGAACTAACGTCTCTTAACAATGTATAGGGGACTTCCTGTGTGAACATCCTCGCCCCCATCATAGGCTCCTCAATATACTACACATACTGCAACTCAACAGAATACAACCCCTGTGCACCTCAGTAATTGTATACAAGCTGGTGTTTTTCAATAGATTCATTGACTATATCTGCCCTCTCTCTCTCAAACACACACAATGCTCTCTTATTAACTCTACTGCATGCTTTCCTTCAATAGACTCTTTCACACACACAGATATGCACATGTATTTCCAGTCTCTCGGACCGGAGCAGTGGCCTCGGGACAGGGTACACCCCGTCACCACAACAATGCCACCCACGCCTGTCCACACACACACACACACACACACATACACACACACACACACACACACACACACACACACACACACACACACACACACACACACACACACACACACACACACACACACACACACACACACACACACACACACACACACACACACACACACACACACACACACACACACACACACACACACACACACACACACACACACACACACACAGAGACACACACACTACCCCCTCAGACACTTGATTGATTTAGATTGATCGTTCCAGTGTCGTGTTTAGTCCCGAGACAGACCGAGTCACGGCCGGATCGCACCGATGATGTTTACTTCGTTTGACTCTTTGACAGAGCCATTGTCTCATTCACACTCCCTCCTGAGTTATTTTCTTCTCCGTCGCCCACTTCCTCTTTTTTCTTTTTTTCTCTCTGCCTTTCGTGTTGCCTCACTTTTCTCACTTTCTCCCCTCTCCTGAAGCTATTCTTGGCTTAAAGCTGTGTGCAGTGACTGTCTCTACCTCACAAACAGAACACCTTGAGGGAAGAGTGATTAGAATACAGGTTTATACCTCAAAGCAGTACATTTCTTTCCTTTTTTAAGGACTCTAGAAGTCCATCCAAAAAGTGCCTGTGCTCCAGCTCCTTGGAGGCCGTTTAAAGTTTAATGTGCTGTAAATGAGACTCAAACACAGGATCCAAAGAGTCTTTCAAGAAATTATCCTTACGCATCCAACACACCGTCGTTTAGGGTTAGGGTTTCGAATTGTTCTCGAAAGTGTCATTTTGTACAAAAGTTACTAACAATACATTTTGTTTATTATCTTCATCATACAGTAGGGGCCATAAGGGATCAACAGCTGCTTGAGTAGTAAAAAGCATTTTGGCAAATAGCTAAGAAAGGATTTGGCCTTTGTCTTGGCTCAAAAATTACATTGATAGAAACGTTTAGGCTCATATTGAACTGGGACATTTGGATATTATTTCCATACCCAATATGTTATGGTCCTTTTTTTGTTATTTGTTGGAACATTTGAAGTGAACTTCGAATCTTATTTGTTAAGAAGCTGAGAGGGAGAAACACCTGGGAATGAGTTCATAATAAAATAACAAAGAACATGTTTAGATATTATCTTCTAAAATACCAAAGCTAGAAAACATTTACCTCGGCTTCTTTCCTGTTGAACATCAACACATCAGTCAGGGAACATATATTAATTCCTCGAATATCAGATTCACTCAGAAACAGCTCTGTGTCTGTTCTGTGTGGGTGTGTGTGTGTGTGTGTGTGTGTGTGTGTGTGTGTGTGTGTGTGTGTGTGTGTGTGTGTGTGTGTGTGTGTGTGTGTGTGTGTGCGCGCGCGCGCGCGGACAAGGCTAACAAAATCAAGCCTTCCCAGGAAAAGAAAAAAACCAGCCTCAACTTCAGCAATCCTTGGCTTAATTCTCATTGAAGCCCCAAATTGACATGTCTCCCTTGTGATCTTGACATATTATTAAGATTTAATGGTGGAATTATGATCATTAAAACAACATGACTGATACAGCGGGCAGATGATGAGCTATTCATTTAACCTACTCTTCCTGTAATAATATTGAAACAGACAGTCTGCCAGTTATTAGATCATAATTAGCTGCTGCAATCTGTACGGAATCTGAGGAAATGACGCCAAGTTAGCGGCACGGCGCGGAGCTGCTCGCTCGCCGTTTAGGCTGACAGACACGAGCAGACGACGGCAGCCTTTTTCAGTCAGTTTCATGAGCTTACTGTGTAATGTGAGGAGGCCATGTTTGATAAGAAGCAATATAATGAACAAGAAGGTAACTAATGAAAATGACTGGCTGTTCTAATGTTTTAATAATAGTGCTGCCAACTTAATATCAGGCCATTTTTGACTGGCATGTGTTTGCTTCAGTGGTGGAGGAACTATTGGGATGCTTTACTTTACACCACGCTGTGACAATATTACACATGTAAAAGTAGTCAAATTCTTACTTAGGCATGGGAGTATGGGAGTATTTTAACTGTAAGGTAATGTTGCATTCAACCACTGTGACTTGTTTTTATTGTTTTAAGTATAACTCCTTTATATGCTGTTTGGTAGTTTAATCAACAGCAACGCCTCATATTCCATTAGATCATCGTAGCATTGCCTACAGAGAACCAGGGGTAAAAAGTCAACAGTTTTTAGCTTTGTGTCGACGCATTTTCCAGGCAACCAAGTTGGTTTTCAATAGTTTTTATGGCTTAGGTAGGGAACTTGAATATATGTAGTTAATTAAATAAAATTATTGTTTGAAATAAACTAAAGTTCAAGTAAGGTATCGTTGGCCCCCTTGCCTTTATCTTACCGTTATTCTGTCTTACTCCGGCTCCCCATACTTACAACAAACACATGAAGCTCTGTGCTTTTCATGCACGGCTGACTAACCATGGCTCTCTGATTTCCATGCAGTGTGTGTGTGTGTGTGTGTGTGTGTGTGTGTGTGTGTGTGTGTGTGTGTGTGTGTGTGTGTGTGTGTGTGTGTGTGTGTGTGTGTGTGTGTGTGCACCTACATCAACTGTGCCAGTTTAGCTATGAGAAATCTGCACTCTCAGCTGTTTTCTCCCCCTCTTTTGCACCGAGGAGAGAGAACCCAAACTGTAGGCGTCCCTCTCCTCTATAGCAGCTCTCCCCTGCAGCATTTCTCCAGGTAGCATTCGCCAAAGTCTTCCTATTAATAAGCAACATATTTGATTTCCAATGCATTGTCTCACCCCATGAAAAAACGTAGATGTGAAACGTATGGTCGGGGCAGAATTATTCAGAGGAGTCGGAGAGTGTGGGAGACGTGTCACGCCACCCTGGGGCGTCCAACATGCTTGGGGTGTGGGAGAACGTGAAGCTGAGAACGTGGTGCTCAGACGCCCGGGGTGAGCAGCGAGCTGAGAGAAACGGATCCTGCAGTGAAATGTATTTTCCTTGTCACAACATGAATTGTTTACCACATTAAACCCACTTAAGATCAACCCGTTCAACTAATTCAGGGGTTTCAATACTGGGTTTTATCAATACTTGAGAAATGAAAGAGTACAGTTTTGATGCATTGGAGATCATTAGGTCATTATGACTGTTTAAAAATAATATCACTTATACATCTCACTAATTAACACGTTGCATCTTGTAAGAACGTCAATGTGAAATCGAATAGAAATGCTTAAAAGACAAGTTGTGGTTTTACAGTTAGTAGCAAGTTATAAAATGTTTCCACAAATTGTTACCTCATCTTAGGAGAGAGCTAGCCTTGCTTCCGGTCTGCTAAAATAAGATACTCTTTATTCATATAGAGCACTTTTCCACTGTGGATAAAATATGTAAAAAACAACATTTGCAAAGTAATTGGGGACTTAAAAGGAGAAACGACAATCAGCAATAAATACAAACTGCATAGCAAAACAAAATAAGGTTATGTAAAGTGGTTACAATTACTAAATAAAATTGATTAAACAAGAAGGAAACAACAAATTAAAGTAAAGTAAAATCAGTTGTAATACTTAGCAGATTGGTTTTACCTACACACAAAAAATGCTGAAGTAAGTCAGACATTAGTTAGACTGTAGATTTAAGTTATTTGTTATGTTTATAATTGATCTTTTATTTAGCATACCGACTAAGAAGACAGAAAACATGATGGTCACATAGGAAATCATTAAACAAATGTTTTGTAGGGATCTATTTTTTAGAAACATGTTCATGAAAGAACAAACCAAGATGGAGATTTCCTTCTCAGTTAAGGTTACTGTCTTAAAATATATTTTTTCAAGTGTTAGACATATTTTTTAAGTGCAAAAAACGAATTAGAGCCAATTAAACAAGTTTGATTAAAACTATACTGAAACTGTTTTATCAGGAGAAAACAAGATATCATGTAAAAATGTAAAAGGGTATTGTTTTGCAGATTTTGGTAGATTTACATCAGTTTTAAGTTTTTTTCTTTTTTCCCAATATTTTCACACAAACAGGTGTGTCCTTGTGAGTCTAATGAGGATCACCTGGGAGCTCCTACACACCTGGTACAGGTACTTGTTGCTCGTGACTGCTCCTGCAGTATAAAGGTGTCTGTCTGACCTGAGAGGTGCACCTTAATTCACTTTGTGGCGCGATGATTTCTTTTTCTTTGATGTCTCTTGCCAACAAAGCAACTTCACCTTAACAGTGAAACATATATTTAATGTGGAAATTCCAACTGCAGCACGTATTTGAGTCACAAAGTTCAGAGACTATTTGCAGACAAAACAATAACATGAGATGGGAGCCTGCTGCTCTGCCCATTGCTGCCCTTGGTTAGGGAGTGGTGAGCAGCGGTGACTGTGTCCTGTGCTGATTACAGTGCTGATGGGCCTCCGTTTGTCACAGCTCTTGCTAGCTCCAGCGCCGAGCAGCAGGGTTCCCTGATTACTGAATTGCTTGTAAGAGCTCATTAAAGCTTCCTATCCATCATAAGTCGTATGGCGAGTATCAATTTCAGAGTGAGAGAAAGAGAGGGAGAGATGCTCAGAACTCTGATGAGCAATTACTGACGTGAAACGTCTTTCAATTGTTATAGTTTCATTTCTTTGGGAAATATGTGGAATTCATCACATGGATGGATGCTGCTGCGTTACCAAGTGATAAACACATCCCTAAGTTCTCTCTCTCCTACATCTCCTAAACGTTTTTAGACTGAAGAAACTGGGAACACTGGGCTTTCTTTTTAGATAATGAAGGATAAACTTGTGTGTGATCTAAGGAAACAAAATGTATTTTCTTTAGGCATATTCCAACAGACTGTTTTTGTATTAGTACCATATTGTTGCATCCGGATAAAAGACCCCACACAAGCATTTCTCCCCTCTGAAACCCCCTCAGCCAAATTCTCTCTTCATATCTGAAGCACATGAAAACATCTTTCTAGCTAAACGGTCATTTTCATGGTTTCCACTAATGCCGGTCTTGATGGGTTATGGACTTTTGCCATCTCTTTTTTTTTTATTTATCTGCAAGCCCAAAAAGGGAGGGGAGAAAACATCCAGTAATTTGGATGCATAGCTTAGAAGAGCTTTACAAGATACTCACAATCTTACCAGGTGCAAAATTAGAATTGGATGCTGTTCGTATTAATTGGTGATCATTTGCAAAGCGGGTGGAAAAAACGTCTTTTGCCAAGAGCAAGTCTTACAAGCCCCCAGCTGGGGTTGTCAGGGGCAGGCTTGTTGGCATTGTGGCAGCATATGTTTGGTGCCAAGAACACCATTGATTTGCATTTCTTTTATATGAATTTTACAAAGCAGAAATGCTCTTTTGTGCAGAAGTGATCCCAAAAGTGAGTGTTGCAATTAATCACAAGTGAAATTTATCGGCTGATGAAAAGCCATAATTCTACTTGCAATCTTTTTTCTTTTTTTTTTTTTTAAGAAAAAGTGGCAGCATCTGCACTCGCACTCGCTTTTTGATGAATGTGCCTTTAAAGCTGTTCAGTTTGGCTCCATTTAAAACTGGCTTGAAGGAAGAAAAACAGCAGTGCGATCTTTGAGATACTGCAAACGCCATAAGTCATAAAAATAGTTCTTCTGTCTCAAAAACAAGCACTGCATAATGTCGTCGAGTGACGCTTGCATGATTGAAATTAGATTGTGACATGAGCAAATTAATATTAAGTACTATTTGAAACTTGTGTAGAATTGTCTCAATAACGTGTGTTGGGGATGCAAATAACTCTCAGCCTTCAAGAAAGCTGCATACACCAACCACACAATCCTTTCAAATATTGATTCAGATTTAATTCATAATTATTTGATTCACCTACCGCACATCACCAAGACCTATTGGGACATCTAATTGATCCAATTAAGCAATTAATTATTTGGTGGGATTAGAGAGGATCAGGCTTGTATGTGTAGAGCCGGCCCTGCCAAGAGATGGACACGCTCCAGGTTTTCGCTTCATCTCCAAGACGGCTCCAGATGGGTTGGGGGCTTGAGACTCATCCGTGGCCAACTGGTCCAAACCTCACACTGAGACTAGCCTACAGTATCATAGGCACACAGTCCCTAAACAATGCTCTGCCACATTTTCCTGCATCTCGTTGTCAATATTGGAAAATCATTATTAAATGATGCATCTCCCTGCTGATCTCTCTCCTCCCTGCTTTAAGGGCCCTATGGAGTTTTCTTGTAAACAACAAACACCGAACACACTGCGTGTATCCTCAAGGTCTATGAATGAATACATGTATTTTCCTCCCAATTCAACATTAATTAAGGCATTTTTCAATGCTTTAAACCAGTCTTTAACCAACCCTTTCCTTGGTGAAAGCCCAATGTTTTTTTGAGCCACCCATCCATCACGACTTCCTCCCTAAGCAGACTTTCACTGTGTCCTAATTCCCATACTAGCATACTAATTGTAGAAGAATGCATGAGAGAATGGGAGAACTTGATGGTTATTTTTCACCTATAGTTGCGCATGTATTATGGCTAGTCACGATAAAACCTGGAGTTCTGTCAGAGTTCAGTAGGCTATCTCTTTAATTGGGATTAAAGGTAACCGGCAACCCAACAATGTGACCAGCGCTATCTCTGTCGGTTTAGTGATAGGAAATTAAAGTGACAAGCGCATTTTATTTATTTTTCTTTGGTTAAAAAACATGCCTGTGATCTTGTTACATCTGGTCAGTCGGCTTAAACAAACCTTGGCAATATTGGGAATATGTTTGAAACCTTTAGCAGCCATTTAACAAAATGACTGACACAATATGGAACTAAATCTTTGAAAATTGTTTTGCATAACGATCCAAAACGGTTTAAAGATAAACAAAATGTGGTCTGAGAGTATTCATTATGTCACATTGTTTTTCAAATTACTTTAGGTTTAGTTGCATTACAAAGGGAATAGGTATCGTAATATTAATCCCTAATATTATAGAACAAAAGTGAATGTTATACACTGAAAGGCAGATATGGGGCAGTAAATCACAGTAAATATTCAATGTTTGTGACACTTCTGAGAAAGAGTACGGAGAAATGTTGGTCCAACAAACTTTCACAGCCTACTTTGTGTCCTCCAAGAGATCCCTAGTGATCAATATTAAAGAGGGGAAGGACAGAGTTCCACCAAGGGCTCCGTGGATACAACTGCACCCGTCCTCCCCCACTGGAGCGACTCTCCGAAAGCCTTGAGTTATATTCCTGTAATTAGCTAAGTATCCACACCAGCTCTCTCAGACAGAGACTCCTGCACCAGTCCCTGTCGGCTCCGAACGCTCATCCCTGTAGATAGAAGATGCAATCAGAAAAACAGCAACACAGGGCTGGGGGAGCGAAAGAAAATCAACACATCAAAAAACAAACTTTAAACAATGACCGTACTTCTCGCATGCAACTTTTCCCCTTACACCTCGCATTTTTTCTTCTGTCACGAGTGTAAGGGGCAAGAGCGATGCATCCCTTTTTTCCTCTTCTAAGAATAATGATTTACAAAATGCCTCTCATCAAAGAATTCATTAACAACGAACGTTAATTAAAAAATAAATGAGTAAACATCAATATCAAATCTCAGCACTGTGGAAGGGAATACATTATGCAGAGTAATGATGTTTGAAAGGGGCTTTAGCACCTCTGTGGGACTCTTTTAAACCCCTTACCTCTTAGGCAGTTGCTTATTTTGCAACCCTTTGTTGTTTAACAACAAAGAGAATGGGCTCTCATAATGTTATATTAATCAGCGGATTAATATTTCAATTTGATTTGCTTTATAGTTGAGGTGCTGTTGGCATTTCCATTTTCCCTCCATATGTGCAGCGATGTTAAGTGGTATCATTACCATTTTCTACCTGGGGGTTCAAGGGAGATAACAGGCACCAGTGATAGCTCTATTCTGCAGAGGGAGAGGGGGGGTTTTGGGGGGCACTCATGCATTTTTAACGGATGTGTTTGGTGTGCCTTCACATCCATTATTCTCCAATGTTGCATGCAAACAGCTGAGTCACAGCCTTTCTGACCGCCACAGGACAACATGAAACAATAACGACCTCACATTCAAAATGAGAGTGCCCTGGTATGAAGGTGTCGCTGAGGTACAGTCAAATAGCATCAATTCATTCTAAATTGTGTTTGACAATAGTGTTCCTGCAGGAGTCTGCAGATTAAGTCAAGTAATGTGTTATAATTGCACAAGACACAGAAAAGGGACCCTGTATGAGTTGGTAGTGTTCGGATGGGGCTTTCTGTGTTGTGCGTCTTTAAAGAATAATAAAGTTTATTTTCTGAAGTTTCAAGCGTTTACTTGTGTTTGTATGCATCGCCCATAATAAATAACCCACAGTGAACTCGACTCGTGAGCAAAAATGTAATGTCGTACGTTCTCTTCCAAAGTCAAGGTGTTTCATATTATGATTTGAAACAGATAAATCCAAGTTCGTGATCCACAACTTTTCGTTTGTTTTATCAGGACGTAAATAAATCAACAACCCAAATTGAACTGAAAAAACCCTCAGTAATATCAGAACGTTTTGTCATAACAGTATAATAAAGTGTGCTCTCAGATCTCCAGAACATTCTCTCCTTAATACTGCGTTGTTAATGTATTTCCAAGCTTCAACCAACTGTTTATTCGACTAGCTGAAGGTAGGAGAAGTTGAACAGCTTTAGATTGCCACAAAATGTGTACATAAACGAGGATCTGGTTCGGACAATTCAAATGTAGGTATGCAACGGGCAAGCAAACAACGCAAAAGTAGCTCCCAAGATTTAAGACAATCTCAAAAGTCCGCCCTCTGCTGCTAAAGATAACCAGTATGATCAGTGCCGACTTTGCTTTACTCTTCAGCCTCCAGCTAATCACATCCTATCAGCACTACACGTCTTAAGGAAAACAGACAAGCAATTAGGACATGGATTATTTGTCATAAACACCATTCACTGCCATGCAAATGCATCATAATTGCCCAGCAGACCTTGAGTGACAAGTCATTAGATGATTGTTCACAACGGTTGATTACGATGTGACAGGCGTGTCTCGCTGGATACATAACTGAAGTAAAGTGTTGACATCATTTTAAAAGGCCTCTGCACATCACATCCAAACCCTCGATAAACAGCAACGTTTCTGCAGCACAAATATTTCCTTTTCTGTTTTATTATTTGTGCAACGTTTCGTTAATCAGACACACATTCAAGTTGTAAGGATAAGGGCATGCACATTGACTGCGGGTTGAACTTCTTGTGCAGCTACGTTTTGAGTTTGTTCTCATCTACATTGTGATATTTGATATCAAGGTAACTTAGGTACCCAATTAGGACAATTCAGAAGGATCATGCTTGACTACCAAGAAGTCTTTCATGGCCAAGAGTGCAAATATCTTAACTCACATAGTGAACCACATGACCTCAATAGAACATGTAACCTATTTTATCACATTAACGTTGGCTCTGTTCTTTTAAAGTGTCCCTGTAAGAGTGACTGAGAGCCAGCAAGCACAATACCATGAACCTAATACCACTCATTCTACTTTTCTCTTTTACTATGACATTTCGAAATGTCTTCCATGATAGGGGCCTGTCTACCTACCACTCAAAGCCACATTTATTTCAAATCCACTGTGCTGGATAAGTATTTGCAGATACTGTTCATATCGAGTTAATAATGAAAAAAAAAACATACGGTAATAATAAGAAAACAAATTAAAGGTGGGGTAGGTAAGTTTGAGAAACCGGCTCGAGATACACTTTTTGTTATATTCCATGGAATGCTCTTAACATCCCGATAGCAATGAATATCTTAAGTGCTTTGACAACAAATCCAGTCATCCGTGGAAGCCGTAGTGCTGTAAAAAGCACGACCAATCATCTGAGCCGGCCCGGCTAAAATAACTGGATGGCCTGTCAGCCTTCCATCTGGGCACAAACTTATCTCGTGCCCTCAATGGTCATGTGCGCGTGCGTGTGTGTTGGAGGAGGGGCTCTGTAAGGAAGTGGCAGATTTTTTCCGGCTGTGTATTTTCAAATTCTAGCGCACTCCAAAATTACCTACCCCACCTTTAAGTGCCACAAAACAATGAATCAGTGTTCAAATAGTGCAAAGTAACAACCATATAAAGCAGTAGCAAGAGCATTTCAAACCTGGAAATAAAGTTTTTAAATACAATAATATAATAAATTAAAATGTCGATCTAGGCAGTGAACTAGATTTGTCAAAAAGTTGTAAAGTAAATCAACAACAATGTAAGCAGAAAATATGTGTAAACATGCAGTCATTAAACAAATTATCTTTCCAATTAACTTGAAGTTTCTTTGTTAACTGTCTGACGCACACGCGCCATTTGTGTTTCTCCATCTTGATACAAGGAGCAGATGTGTGACACAAACAATTATAACAGATGATTATTTGTGACAGTTTGATTTGTTTTTCCTTATTTCTAATAAGTGTTTTCTAAAGGATTCCTCAAGGTCACCATAAACATCATCCTCCAATAAACCAGTCATTCTTACTAAATACCGCAGTGACCTCTGTGTCTACATCTATGAATATGTGTTTGTCTATGAGCCTGCATTTAAACGCCTGTGAACATGCATGTGTGTGTGTATGAGCACGTGCAATGCTGCCCTTCATAATCAGGGGTCTGAAAGAGCCTCCACTCTGCAGTGAATTGCTCACAGCTGTGGGCCCCTTGTCGCGCTGGCAGCCTCGGCCCTGTCATCGTGCGTCCGCCTATCTGACCTGCTAATTTGGAGCATATGTAAGTGCTCTTAAAGTGGCGGGCCTTTTGACATGCCACAAACAGCAGCTGTGGCAGCTGCCCCGAAGGAAAGCTTTATTTAATTCAATTACATCTTTTGGAGATATGTAAACGAGGAGCTAAGGGGCTGGGAGAGGAGGGGGGGGGGAAAGGTGGGTGACGGAGGAGGACGGGGGTGGTCTGTCCTCCCTACCTTTGCTCATCACAACCCTCTTCCTTCTCTTGTCCCTAAAAGACCCTCCACCCAGCCTCCTCCTCCTCACCATCACCTCCTCTCCAACTTGAAAGTGTCGAGGCCCAGGTGGCTTGATAGGCAAATGATTGGGTGAGTAACTGTTGCAAAAAAAAACTGAACACCCCTCCCCTCCCTTCTCAGACCCCCATCACCCCCCTAACTGCTCACTGACTCTAGCGGGGGGAGTATAAGGGGGGATAATCAGGGTCAGGATCCTCTGCCACATTGATCAGTACGTCTCAACCCCCGGGCAGCCCTGCAATTAATGCACCGTTGAAAGGGAGTGAAAATATTCACCATCTGGCAATTAGGGCTCATAGGCTCCCTCTTTCTGTCTCTCCTCCTCTTCTTTCCCTCTCTGGGCTTTAAATGTAATTGTGATCTTATTCTTGTTCCAGCTCCAGTGCCTCGCACTGGCCCAAGGCCCATTTGCCGCTCTGAGGGTCTATATAGGAATGAACGAACGCAGGAGCGCAATCCAGGCAATTCAGAAACCCCTCTCAGTCCCAAAATGGAGACGTAATAACGACCCTTCTTGTCATTTTTCACCCCCACCTCCTCACTATGCGGAGGATTCATCCCATCTCTTGCTCTTCCAGCCCCAGCTGCTGCTGGCCTGAAAAGGGGCTTGAAAGAGACTGGTGTCATCATGATCAAATTAACTCTTTCTCTCTGGATGGGAGCAAAGGTTGTCAATGGTACTGTCGTCTGTAGTCGTTTTTTTTAACACTTTCAATGATGTTATGATTAGTCCTTTTGCTGCCGACAATGGCCGCCAAATGCGCGTGAATGCCCTTTCCCGTCAAAGAGGAGCGGAGGGCTGTTGAAAGACATTGATTTTGAGAGGAGTCAGGAATCTTTCCAGTTTTTTGTCTCCCTCCTCCTGCACACACTCATTGTGAAATTCAAACCTAGGGATGACAAATAGAGTGATTACGCTCACCATTGATCTGGCTAGATTTGAGTTGCAAATGTGCAACCTCGAGATTTGGCTAGTGCGAACCAAGGTCTTAGAGACAATGCAGAAGCAAATTTGAGGAAGTAGTAGGTCGCAGATACCACACACAGACAGCAGAGAGAGATGCTGCTCACCCAAGCTGTGCATGTCACAACCGAGGCCAAGAGGCTTTCCCATTAATCAAGAAATGTGTTTTTTGTATCATCAGGACATAAGGATGTTCAAACTGTTAAGTTAAAAGAGGACCAAAAAACAAACTCCCTTTTTCCTTCATGACTCTCATGTAAGGTTTGTAAGGTTTGTCGACTTTCCTTGATCTGCTGACCTCAATGTCTCTCGTTTTTAATTGCAGCACCACGATCCCTACAGCAAGCCGCCGCCATTGTGCTTTCCTGTAAAGCGATAATTACTCATATTGAATTATTAACAGTCATTATCAAAGACTTGTGCTTATCTTGTTTTGTTGTAGCGTAAGGTTCCTGTGATCTCGGGCAGTCATTACTTATTAACAGACTGGATACTTTTTCCCCAGTTGCCGCGTGTCGACGTTAATGACGCGCTCATCCTGTTTGCCCCCGCTTTGGCTCCGACTAAACGGCAGAAATAATATTGGGGTTACACTGAGGGAAAAAGCATTGTAAAAATGACTATTTATTGGCTCAGATGGAATCATTATCATAAAGGCAGATTAATTAAACCCGTATTTAGAATCAACTGTTTACATAGCAGAGGAGTGTTTTTTATGTGGGCCCGACTGATATTAAATGGCCCCAATTTCTTCAGGGAGATGCCCGATTACCATTTGAACGAAGGAGAACGACTAACCAGTGCATTAACATACAATATAACGCTGCCAGGGAAAGTTAAGAGTAAGTGATGGATGGATAAATAGGTTAAAGTAAACTAATGAAGCCAAAAGTAGATAATGTGTTAAAAATATAAAGTAATTGATAAATGGTATAATAAAATGAATAAACAGTTGAAATAGTTAAAGTAACATATATATGGTTATAATAAATATCTTAGAAAGTTATGACTCCGAAAGTTTTAATAGCTCAAGTAGTGAGCTGAACGTTAAGACAGTAAATTGAAGTAGCTGACATGGTTGAAATAAAAAATGGATAAATGGATGTGTAGAAAGTCAGTAGTGGAAGTTATGGAATAAGATATAAGTTCAACGTTTTTAATGTAAACAAACCGACTTAAAGACTTTAATTAGAAAATAATCATAAAGTTAGTTTTTAAATAATATTCAGTTTAAAATCTACTTAAAAGAACATAATAGGGAGAACGGTGAACATCAATTAAGGGTTGGAAATCACTGTAATAGAGAAAATTATATTTCAGTCACAACTTAAATATACAATATTATTTTAGTATTAGCAATTAGTGCAAATAACTAAGTTTAGAAGTTTTTACCAAAGTCAGTCCTCAAACTTGGATGACCAACAACAAGTCACATTGTACTTTTATTGGACATCAACACATGTGTCAAATGGCACAATAACTTGCAGTGTATCCTCAGCCATCATCATTTTAAAAATCGCAGCAGGGTAGAAAATATGACCACAGACTTTCTGTCTGCTCTTAGTTTGTCCACATTTAACCATCCCAAGGTTGAAAACAGGCTTGTAAAAGTCTGCAAGTTGCAAGGTAAAAATACATCTTCACAAATAGCCACTTGGATTTGATTACACAAAATCCTCTTCTCTCAAGAGCATGATTCATGTAAAACTTACGACATGGAAGAAAACAGGTGGACACAAAACAGGTCTTAAAGCGTTGCCTTAATTTAGGCTCTCATGTGAACGTTTGTGGACAGGTACTCCTGAAATGACCTTCAAAACTAACCACCTGGCTCTAAATTCAGCCTCATCCAAATGCAATGAGAGTATGGAAATAGAAAGACAAACATTGAGGGCAGAAACCATGACAGACAACTGTACAGGGAGGGGTTAGAAAATGGCGCGGAGGTCACAGAGATAACTCCTGGAAATAAACTGGAGCCTGGAAAAAGATGGTCCTCCATGTCGAAACAGCATATCAGGTCTGAGAGGGCAGACTGTGGCTGAGGAGCTTTCATAAGCACTCAAACAAACCGACCACACACACTGAAGGTGGGGAGGGACGCACTTCAACACAGGGCTTTTTTGCACATGCAAATAAGGAGCTGGTGTGAGTGGCGCGTCAAGCTGCAGGGAGAACCCTCACCTGCAGGACCTCCACCCAAACCCCACAAACCACATCCACTTTGTTCTTTTATTCTCCTTTCCGCTCTTTTGTTGCTCTAAAATGTTGTGTGGACTTAGAGATTAAGCCGGATGAATGTCACCAACGATCAACAATGGAGGAATTTTCTTTCAAGTATAATAACGAAAGTGTTTATTTTTCGAGATGTACGCATAAAGCACAATGTCCTATACTTTCAGAGTGATATGTTATAATATGTTGTTACTGTACTGATGTGTCAATAGCATTTTAGTGTTGTAGTGGGTCATGGTGGAGATCATTTTATATACTTTAGGTTGTTAATCTAAAAAAAAGCTAATTATTTTTCAAGCTGTTTTGCATGTTAAATTGTATCTGCAAAGCATCTATAGCTGACAAATAAATGTAGTGGAGAAAAAAGAAAGTTGTTTCCCTCGGACCAGTAAAAAAGTATAAGTATAAAGAAAGTACGTACTTTAGTAAATTAACTTTCCACCAATACAGTATATGATTAATATCTGGAAAGTGTTTCACTGTTAATGACTGTTTATCAAAAAAGAAACTGACATTTTAAAATGATTACCCCTACTTTGTAACAGAAGCTGTTTTTTAAATCCTTCTCTTTTTATCGTTTTGTCATCTTTCATTCACTCAACAAAGTCCTTTTCATTGTTTGTCCTTGGATCTCTCCTCCGCTTTACTTTTTTCTGACCTTCCGTGGTCCTGATCTTTTGTCTTCACGTCCTTTTTTCCTCTGGATCTCTCCTCTCTGATCTGCTCCTACTCCTCTCCCCTTCCGCTCTCTGTCTGTCTCCCTCTCTGTGCTCTCCTTTGCCTGCGTTGAACAAATGGGTAATAAGCGACACTTTGTACCTCTCTCCTCTTTTAGATCCAGAGTGAAGAGTCTGATTAAATAATCATTGGAGTAGCGGTGTGCGTGCGGCTTTCCCCCTGCTCCTCACCTTGGGGACATATTGTCCCCTGTCACTGAAACCTCGGGGACAGAAGGCTCCGCCGTGGGGAGGCTCAGCAGGGGAGCGAGGGGCTGATGAAACGAAGATCGGGTAATGAAGGCATGGCCCATGGCTTCCGTGGCTGTGCCATATGTTTCACCAAATGCAAATTGCCCCCAATTCAAACAACTTTTTCATCTTGATATATGCAAATGTGTTTATAAATACTGGCTTATAAATATAGCATTACAGTTTTTAAGGAGGGAGCTTTGAGTGATTTTCTCTCTCGTGCTGCTGTTGTTCTGTGTGGCAGCGGCGCAGCGTGACAGGCTTTAACGAACAGGCTCGGACCTGGCAGCGTCTAATGGTGTCCTGGGGGACAGGAAGTAAGGGGGTCAAAGGGAGGGGAGCCTTGACTGGCCTGGGAACCAATGAGAGCGTCCTCCTGAATGCCTCATCCAATTAAAATTAGCCAAATGATCATACAAACAAATGACAAATCAAAGAGGGCAAGTTAACAAATGAGTGCTGGAGGTGAGGTGGCCACCCATTTGAACTTTTGACATTTTCACAATTTGATTAATTTAACAAACAGTAAAGCATTTTCAAGCTTTGCTTGCAACACAAAATCAATAATCTATACAAAAATAAATCTAAATAGCAAATAAAGAGTTTATTAAGTTCTGTCGAGAGCCTGTTTGGCAACACTTAGAGTTTTGTGTGCGTGTGTGTGTGTTTGTGTGCGTTCGTGTGCGTCGCTCAGAGCAATGAACCCAAAACATCAACATCAAAGAGGCAAAATGTTAAATAATGATAAAGCCTTGATTGCAGTCTAATTAGTCTGATTGAGCTAGCTAAACTGCCTGGAAAACTTTGTGGCACATCTTCATCGTATGTTGGGACAAAAACTAATTCAGTTCAGGAATTTAAATCATTTTGTAATTGATTATGTGTCAGTTATCCACTTTTGGTCGAAGACAGTTAATGTACATCCTATAGGCGCTCTGCTCACGTGTCACATCGGGTCACGTGCCGCCCATAAGTCTCCTGTGTCTCTGTCGTTCAGCTCGGTGAGGACAGCTGACGCCGTTAGCCGCTCCTGTTGGGGGTGCAGTCAGGTGTCAGTCGCCGTGGTGATGATCAGATTGTCACAGTCCCGCTGGTTCCCTTGGAGACGCCACCTGAGTCGATGCCTGTGCCAACATCTTCATCATCACCCGTGGTAACAGCAGCTGGCGGCTCTGGGCCGGACCGTGTGGCCAAGTGGGTCATACCTCACTGAGGGAGGCAGTCCACCACCAGGCCTGTGTAGAGTCTGTGCTAGTGCATTGTGGGAGGTCTGATTGCGTAGAAAAGATTGGCAAATCTGCTAATCAAAGTTTGTCCAATTAGTGTTTTTTGTTGGAATTCCTCACCTGCTTAACATGTTTCAACACCTGGCTCCCACATGTGGACCATCATGTATCCAGACAACTAGTATTTATTACTGGAATTCTCAGATTTGAATCAACAGAAGTGTTAATTTGGGTAACTGTTCACACATCTCAATTTAGGATGTTAGAATACTAATAATTGTAACGTGTTGTAGGCCTATTTGTAATTTTACAAGCAAAAAGTGATCTATTCTTTCTTAAAGGGCAATGGTTTGTGAGGCGTAAACTTTTGGCAACAAAAGAAACTGTGACAAATTGTAATGTCTATCAAAATTGTATTCAAGATTTTCTTTGAGGTCCAATTAGTTTGAAGCTTTTGATCATCATAAACAATCTTCATCAGCAGTAAGAGTGTGCACAGTTGACTCACATTGTAGGCATTAAAATGAATGTTTTTCTTTGTTTAACAGCTCAAGTTCAAAGTTCATTAATGACCTTTTAAACAACTGTTTCCAAACGATGTCACCATAAGGTCCAGAAGACCTGCTAAATGGTCCCAGTGGTGTGTTATTTAATTGTTTCCAATGCCCTGAATGAACTTTGACCCTCTAAGGCCATGATTGTATTTGTACACCACTGCCTATTCATTGCCTCTTCACTGAACAATATTTACATCTAAATAACTGTCGACCAAACACCTCCTTCTGCAAACAATGAAAGTTATGGTCTTTATAGTTATCCTTTTTTTTATAGAGGACAGTTAAATATAATATTATTTTTAATATTTCTCCAAATGTATATGTTTTTATTTATATTTCTTTGCTAATAATTTGAATAATTTTGAAGTAGGCCACCTACTGTAGTGACTGATGTAAAATTATAGCAGATAATGTAAATACTCAAGTACAAATACCTGAATATTTGGACTAAGGTATTGAATTAAATGTACCTAGACACTCAGGTAGCTCAGTGAGTATCTGCTGACATCTTTATATCTCACACACATAACACACACATTGTCCAGCTGATCAGAGGCCTGTGTGCGTCCCTCTGTCCTCGGGCCTTGACAGATGAGTTGTGCTGGTTACTGTAACCTCGAGGTTCACAGTCAGCTCATTAGCCCGAGTGCTCTGCTGCTAATTCAGGGGGGGTTACAAACTGGATACTAATTAATCACAGACAGAGACGACCTGGCATGCAACTGCAGACAAAAGCAGTGGTGAACGCTGCAGCCGCGTAGGCGTTAACGCGCAAGTGTTGTTTATGGGCGAACACAACAAGCTTTACTGTGTACGCAGAGGAAAAGATGATACGGAGTAAACAAAGAAAGCAGCCACTGTGTGATCACAGGGAGTTTACAGGAGAATCTAGTTAAAAAGGGTGTGATTGAGGCCTTTTATTTAATCTTCATGAGAAAGTAAAGTTGTGAAATAGATCCACTAATAAGGACAAATTTACTTCTTTCAAGTTTCAAGGTGGATCTTGGACTAATTGATCCCAAAATAGCCTTCATGCTTCAACATCCTGTTTCGAAGCTTGTACAGTGCAGAAGATACACAGAGCTGCAGTAGAGTATCAACTAGGTGAACGTTAAATGAATCATTGATTAACCACCAGCAAAGCTAAATGCACCAAGCTCGCCATGTTTCATTATTCTTCATTATTTCAATTAATGCTAAATGAGGTTGTTTGACTTCAAAAACTTGAAAAGCATATTCTTGTCTGTCAGGGGCCGCTAGATTTAATTTATTGTTGCGTTGTTATATTACCAAAAAAAGGATTCTGGTTTACTCATGTTTTGCCAGAGTACATTTTTTTAAAAGGCATTTATCTTAAAAGCAATATTAAATCAATTGTTTTCTTCTCCTTCCTTTTTTGTGTACAAATATATATTATAGTCACTGTCATGTTCACCAAGTTGTTGCTAACTTTTTCTGTTGAGGGCCGTATCTAAAAAATAGGTGAAAGACCCTTGAGGTACAGTAATTGCATAAAAGGACAACAAATACCTCTTACATTTCACACTTTTTTAATCTAGAGGGGTGTTGTCAAATTCAAATTCAGTCACTTTAATATAAGACTGTCAGTCAGACAATAGACACAGCAAACTGATTTTAGGGATTATAAAACATGGGGTTTTGCCCTACTGTTTGTGGCTCTACAATGACTTGTCAAATTCTAAATGAGAAGAACATTAACATACAAATGCTTTTCGACCCCTGCATGCACACACTGTATGAAATATATAGGTTTTTAAACTGAAATAATGTGGAAAAGATAACACGGTTAACGTTCGGTAAAGGGTTAAACAGGAGTTAAGGATGTGACAAAAAGTGGGAGCTGTGTGTTCATCAGAGTTACAATGGCTCCCTCTTGAGGGTTTGATGTGAAGGAAACAAGAGAAAGAGACGAGAGGATTATTGCATTATTGTCGGGCATTATAACCCCCACTTTTAGTTATATGTTTTATGTCTCTAACCCAAATCTCCCTCACCTACCATTTATACTCTTCCCATACATTTTTCCCTTCAGCCTTGCCAAAAAGTAATAGGCTTTACAGGAACACACTTTTAGCTTTTAGTGTTCTTATCCTGTGTCATACTTCAGTTATTATGCCTAACACTTAGCTTGAAATAAAACGTTTTTTAATTGTCATTATTTTTGAAATGTTTGGTTAATGTCTTTACAAGTCGGACTGTTTGGTAACAGAATAAAACCAATTACTAACGGTTAGACTATTTTACAGTAAAGTCATTAACACTAGTAATAATTAAGAGGAAAAAAATGTCTGTCATTATATTCAATGTAGCAAATTAAAGATATTAGCTGAGCGGTAAATTAAAGTAATTGATGGATCTTTACACAGTGGTTCAGTGAGAATACACACCTACGTGTACAGTATCAGTTTGTGCAAATAACTGTGTGTGTGTGTGTGTGTGTGTGTGTGTGTGTGTGTGTGTGTGTGTGTGTGTGTCTTACTGTCCCTCGGGCCATCATTAACACACAGTATGACTGAAATGAAGCACCAGCCAGCTGCATTGTTGATCACCTGACAATGAGATGCATGTGTAGGGAGGCAGGTGGTATTGTGTGTGTGTGTGTGTGTGTGTGTGTGTGTGTGTGTGTGTGTGTGTGTGTGTGTGTGTGTGTGCGTGCGTGCGTGCGTGCGTGTGTATGTGTGTGTGTGTGTGTGTGTGTGTTACAGTGGAAATTGTGCGACAATGATTAATCTGGTATTAAATATATGTTTTGAAATTAAATGAAATACAGAAATGTGCTGCTTTCAGAAAGTGCCAACAAATAAATCATAGAGCGGGTCATCAAAGCGTACACCAGAGGGCAGCAAATAACAGCATGTCAATTTCAGTCAGGCCTGTTATTTAAAAGCTTTTGTTACATGTCAATAAACACATTGGGTTTTTTTTCCCACTACTTGTACTACTGCCAATAGTTTAACTACAGTGAGTGCGACTATAACAGCACCAATTTACTAAAGCTCCTGTTACTGCGAAAGGAGAAATAATAATTACCTATTTGCTACCTCTTTAGGAAATACACTCTTTTAAACTAACCATTTATTTAGTTTAACTTCAATTGGACTATATCACGTGTCTTAATGTTAGAAAATAATGCATGTCCAAGCTAAAGCAGATGAGTCGTTGAGTTTGTGAAAAGGGAAACTTTCTTGGCCTCTTTACAGGAAGGTCAGAGGTCAGAAGGAGCACTTTTGTCGGTGGGATTCATTGTTTCACTCAAGGACACTTCAGAAAGGCAGATGCTCGTTAGACTGTAAACAAACCAATGAATCCAGCTATTGGGTTTAGGTTTATACTCACACCCTGCTGCAGTGGATACGACGACACATGCAGTGACAATACACTGTGTATCACAAAGTGTTGGAAGTCTACAAAATCAATGCTTCCATGTTTTCTTTATCAAAGCAGTATTCATTCATTTCTAGAGAGATTTGTGCAGTGGTGTGATTTTAACCATCTAGTGCTGAATGTGAAGAAGACTGAGGAGATGGTGTGGGACCCAAAGGCAGTGGGTGACCTTAGGCCGGTGGTTATCCACAATGAACCCATAACTCAGGTCAGCTCCTATAAGTAGGGATGCACCGATCGATCGGTGCTCTCTAAACATGCCGATCGCGAGAGCCGATCGCATGACGTAAAATACATGACACTTTTCTCTGTGTGCGGCACAACAAGCTCGCCAAAATAGCTTCACCGGTCTGGCATTATTTTAAGGTGTCCGAAAAATACAGTAAAATAGCGGTATGCAACGTGTGTGTGAAGCAGAAATCTTGCAGCTCCGCCCGCCGGACGGGTAAGCGGGACGAAACACACAAGAGTTAGACTTAACACACTTAGCTATTTGATCTACCTCTGGAACAAGCTAAACTAGTTATTATAAATATATTTATTCTTCACTGTCGGGTCACTCATTACTAGATCAGTGAGCTGCATGAGATACTGACAGGCTGTCAGGAGAGAGAGAGGGGGGGAGAGAGAGAGGGAGAGAGGAAAAGAGAGCGCTTCCGCTCATTTCTCCCGTGTTATTATCCAAAGTGAATGTAAACTTGAATAATGTACTTCATTTGAATGTAATAATTAAGTTGATTGTTGTTTGTGGAAGCTCCAGTGAATGAGCCCCATTAACTGAGTTTTAAACATCACTTTAAATTAGAGCCGGGACTCGATTAAAAAAATTAATCTAATTAATTAGAGGCTTTGTAATGAATTAATCGAAATTAATCGCATTTTTAATCAAATATACATATTTGACCTGAGAACAGTGAGAAGCAATTTTCACATGGATTTTACTCCAAGTGGTCTACAGTCCAAGTGCATGACATTAAGGATTTTGGGAGATGGCCCTGTGGGCCATCTAAGCTAATTTACAGATGGCCCTGAGCCCAATAGAGATTGCCCTGAAAAATGCACGCGGACGAAATGGCACGAAGGGTTTGGGGGGCCTCCGTCCCCCTAGAACATTTTGATTTTTGCTGTCTGGTGCATTCCCTAGACTGAATTATAAGATGAACCACCACAATATTATATTGTACAATTTCAATTTTATTCTTCATTTCACTTGTTTGTTTGTTCTTGTTTGTGTTTGCTCGCTTGCATGCCCTGCATAGCTATAAGAAATACTTAAGTTGTTGGTCAAAACACTTTCCATCTGATGAAGGCAAATGCCTTCCCAGATGGAAAAAAGTAAAAAACATTACATTCAGTTATAACTGCCAAAACAAACATTATTTACACTATTATGGCCCCTGTTAAAAATGTTTGTAATGTTAACTACTGTAAATTGGTCGAACGAATGCCTCCTCATCCGAAAGCTGACCGAGCAGACCCGAGCAGCAGTCGAGAGGAGCCGAGCGCATCCGCGAAGCACACGTCAGAGTTCCCGTTAGCCGGCAAATCTAAATATCTTCGGTCAAAATAATTTCCCTTTAGAGCAATACCGCTTCAGTTGCGCCACTTATGTGACAGACAAGAAGAGTATGTGACAGACAAGAATAGTCAACTCTAATGTCTAACACTTAATGTGGATAAAGAGATGTCCTGTATGGGTTGATTGTGCGTTGATCTGTTGGTAATGCCTCGGGGTTCCGGTGGGCATGTAAACAAATGCATAATGCTGCGCTATACTTTGTGGCCTCATCCAGTTGCATAGCGACACTTATTGTGTAGTTGTCTTTTAATAAGCAGGTAGTCATATCATTAGCTAGAACTAGCTGGATCTATATGGACATAAACGCGAGTGAAGTCTAATCTGACGGGAGAGAGAGATCAGCTGCTGCTGACGAGTCGAGACTCGACACGCAGCTCTGCATAAGCACATGCAGCGGTGAGCGGAACAAAACACACACTTCAGGTTATAATATCACACGTAGCTATTTTAATTACCTCTCAAACTACCTAAACTAGTTATAGATATGTTTAGTTTTACTGTCGGGTCACTCATTACTGGATGAGCTGCATGATACTGGCATAATAGATTGCCCGATCGGCCAACCAGCAGGTGAGGCTTCATTGCCCGAGCTAAATACTAGATGGCCCCGGGCCATCGGGCAGTCCTTAATGTCGAGCCCTTAGCCAGGGAGTTGGTTATTTTCTCAGACGTGGACTTACTTATCCTGGCCCTGAAACCAGTCATCTGGTTGAGTGTGGGTTGGGTCAGGGTGTGGTTCCTTGCACTCGGAGTCGGGCTAACGTCCACGCTAGCTGCTACATGCTTTGCATTTAGGTGATACTTTAGGCTTGATGTGCTGCGGTGATATGCACATTATTTTTTGCATAATTTGCACACAACCGTGCTCTTGTCGACGCTTCCATCCGTCCGTTTTTTAAAACAAAATTTCCCATCCACGGGGCCGACCAAAGCGGTCTCATCAGCTTGTTCGTTCATGTTTGACTATTGTTCACCGTGGTTTGTTGTTGTTTGAAGTCCCATGCTGAAGTCATGAACGTTAGTTGGTGCTCCAGTATAATCAGTACGCCTGAAACTCATCCAGTGAGAAACGTTCCGCTGTGCAAAAATAAGTGTGATTTAACGCGTTAATTTTTGTGTAATTAATTAATCTTAATTAACGCGTTAAAGTCCCGGCCCTACTTTAAATGGAAGATTTAAAGTGATGTTTAA
The DNA here is from genome assembly GCF_902827115.2 of Pseudochaenichthys georgianus. Taxonomy (NCBI): domain Eukaryota; kingdom Metazoa; phylum Chordata; class Actinopteri; order Perciformes; family Channichthyidae; genus Pseudochaenichthys; species Pseudochaenichthys georgianus. The sequence goes on from NC_047518.2 coordinate 30,867,195, forward strand.
ATCTTCCATTTAGGCCCCGCCCACCGATCGAATCGGCGATCGGTATCGGCCGATACTGATTCCGGCGATCGGCCCCGAAATTGGCGATTGGAGTATCCCTACCAGTGGCGGCCGGCCCATAGGGGCGCTAGGGGCACCGCCCCACCTCTTGCCAGATACAAAATAAAAAATAAAAATAAATATTAAATAAAAAAATATATATTTAAAAAAAATATATTTAAAAAAAAAATATATTTTATATTTTAATTTTTAATGAACAAGGTAAATATCATACAATTAGTATCACAAAAATGTATAATCTACAATACAATCTCGTTTAAAATTGTGTTGCGATGTCTAAAGTTACTGATAAGTCACCTGTTTCCTGCCTGGCCTTGCCCATGGCATTAGTTTATCATTACGGGGCAGAGCCCCCGAGCGAAACAGCAGCAACCAGCAGGTTGCAAAAGTCTCAATAGTAAACTGTGTCGCCAAAAAATAATTTCAGCCAATCAGCGCCGTCAAATATTTTGGTCACGTGGGCGCTCACGTTGGCGCCCATGTTGCTTACGTGCGTTGACGTGAGGAGTTGTTTTTTAGACTCGTGAGTGACCAAGGTGATGCAGTATTTGGATGAGAATGGTGTGCAGGTGGAGTCGCCGGAACCTCGGTCCGCCCAAGAGCTACTCTCCAATCCTTTTGAAAGGAGAAGTTTGGGAGATAAATTGATACTTAAAGACCTTGGACCGGACCAACCCGATTTGTATATATCACAGCAAGCTCAAAAAGACAACGTATCAACAAGGCTTCTCACATGGCTAGCTGGATGCAAACAGGTAAATGCTATCTTTTGTTTCACATGCTTGCTCTTCAAACAGCCGGGGACAGATATGATCTGTTCAGAAACTAGACAAAAGTTAAACAAGTACAAACCACAGACTGTCTGTGTCATGGAGAATACAGTCGCTGGTTTATTTATGTCTGTAGGCCGTTGTTGTGAGTGTGGACGGTCGGAGCATATATAGCGTTAGCTTAGCCAAGCTCCATTCAGGGAACAAGCATTCTAAAAGGTTTTTCGCCTGCCGTCTGTCTGCGTCCGGTCTGAACGCAGCATTAAAGCGAGCTCCGCGCTGCACTGGAAACACGCCATTACATCACCAGAAGTCCTAATTTAAGGGGTCATTTCTCCCAAAAAAAATGTTTTACTCACTCTATCAATAGCCCCACCAAAAATATGTTCCACCAGCCGCCACTGATCCCTACCTATAAGTACCTTGGTGTCCATCTAGATCAGTGTTTCTCAAACTTTTTGATACCAAGGACCACTTAACCAATAAAAAAACACTCGCGGACCACCTAACTCCACAAATATCCAAAACACATCGTTTTTTACAAATCGCCTGAAAATTGTACAAACAAGTGGCAACATGTGTGATGAAGGTGCTTATCTGGGCTATATCATGCAATCAAAGTGAAACTTAAGCTCGTTCCATTGCGGAGATATTCCCGCGAGAGTGCGAAAAACTTAAGTACATTTATTTATTTCAAATGTGAAATGTTACCAATATACTCACGGACCATTGGGGGGCGCTCACGGACCACCAGTGGTCCGCGGACCACACTTTGAGAAGCACTGATCTAGATAATACACTCAGCTGGAAGGCGCATGTTCAAGGTCTGTGCTCTAGACTTCAACAGCGATTGTACTTTCTGCGTCGACTCCGGGCTTTCTGCGTCGACCAGAAGTTCATGTTACTGTTCTATCATGCAGTGTTGGAGAGCATCATTAGGTATGGTATTACTGCCTGGTATGGTAACTTGACAGTGCAGTCAAAGTCACAGATCGCTCGCCTGGTACAGACTGCTATGAAAATTATGGGGGTTAAAAAACACCAATCTCTCCAAAACATATACGAGCAGTCCATTATCAGACAAGCAAACAAAATTGTGTCTGATCCCACCCACATACTCCACCCAGAATTACAGCTCCTACCTTCTGGTAGAAGATTCAGGGTTCCCAAGAGCAGGCTGTGGTTTTATTAAATGTGCCAAGTGCTAGGACTGTCTTAGGGAAGAAAGCTTTTAGATGTGCAGCTCCACTAACATGGAACAGTCTGCAAAAAGAATGGAAAACTACCAAGCTAGAACCACTACATGTTTTTAAAGCTCGGTTGGATGCTACAAAATCAGATGCTGTTGGTACCTGTACATGTGGTTAAATATGTAAATTGTAATCCCTGTACATTTTGCTGTATGATGTCTTTTTGTTGTTCTGTTGTTTATGTCTTCTTGTGGAACCTACTGCTGCAGGTCTCCCTTGAAAAAGAGATCATTGATCTCAATGGGATTTTACCTGGATAAATAAAGGTTTTGAATTTAATTTAATTGAACCGCTATAAGCACTCATTCCTACCTATGTCGATTAAGCTTCTTAACATTCACATGAAATGAAATGTAGTCAAATGTAATGAAATGTACTTTTTAAATGTTGGCCATGAGGGAATAGGTCGCCATTGTCAGTATGTGCGTCTGTGTATTGTGTTTGTTCAAACGGTGTATGACTGATGATATGTATTGTGTATGTCTCTTAATGTCCACTATGTTTGTATGTACATGTATGCTGAACTGCAGGAGTCCAGAACAAATTTCCTTACGGGGACAATAAAGTGTATCGTATCGTATCGTATCGTATCTATTGTTGACTTGGGTACTAAGAAAAACTATTTCTTTTATCACCTTTTAAAAGTGTTTACTCACCTTTTGGCTCTGCTTTGAACTCTACTAACTTTTAAAGGAAATATCAGCTCTTTACTGTAGCTGCTAAATGCTCCATTTTGTCTGTGGTTAGGTGCTGAGCAGGTGTAAAATATTCTGTTAAAAGTTAAATTAGCTGCTTGAAGATGCTCAAGAGATACTGTATGTAGAGATGAGTGTGTCTGGTGATAATTCTCTGTGGATTCATGTCTACGATAGACACTTTTAGCACTGCATAGTTTACCCATTGTTCCTTTGGGATGCAGCCAGTGAAACACAAAAGTTCTAGACAAAGTATTCTTTATTTTATAATCCCCGGCCCACAGGTGCCTTAAGTTAATACGCAGAGCCTGACTGTACAGTGCATAAATTATCCATTCAGCTTTCCTCTGCTCAGGGTGCTTCAGGCTGCGGCCCCACGAGGACGAAAACGGCTAAACGCATAGGATTAACGCAAACGCAATCGCAAACGGCTTCCGTCCACATGCAATAATTATCTGGATAGTGTCTGCCCACACGAGACCGCTCCGTTTAGCTCCAACCGCTGGAGAAGCTGCAGTACATATGCCGAGCCTGTACGTGGCGCTGTAACTTCCTCCACAAAAGCAGCGAAGAAGCATGGTTGTCATGGTTGCCCTTCTGTTTATTCTCCGCGGTGGGGGCCGAGGGAACCGGGCAGAGTTTTTCGCCAGTCAGCGTGTATTAAAGTTGAAATCTTCCGGACACAATTATAAAAGTGCCGGTCAAAGGTCTTCTTTGTTATTTATTGAGCTTTAAAACAAATGAATAACGACTCTATATAATATAATGATAAAATACACGGAGCCTCTCTTTTTCCTCCCTCTCTTCAGAATGCGTCAGTGTCTGTCTCATGCAGCAGCTCATCCAGTAATGAGTGACCCGGCCGACAGTAAAAATAAACATTGTTATAACTAGTTTAGGCAGTTTGAGAGGTAATTAAAATATCTAAGGGTGATGATCTGACTTGAAGTGTGTGTTTTGCTGCAGCGGGAGGAGCTGCAGGGGAGCAGAGCTGGTGTCTCCGTCCTGTCAGATTAGACTTCACTCGCGAGAGAAAGATAAATAATCTGAATTCAGGGTGCAGTTTACTTTGACGCGGGGGTGAGCAGCAGAGGTGGGGAGAGGCGGGGCTATTGCCTCATCATTATTGCTGTAGATGTTGCACAAACAACTGTAGCATGGTCAATAGCGTCCGGAGCACGATAGCAACTCTGCGATCCGCCATTGTTGTTGTTGTTGGTGGCGAAACACTTCAGCACTGGCGCGGGGTAAGCGGAGGTGAGCAGAAGAGGTGGGGAGAGGCGGGGCTATTGCGCAATCACTATCAGTGATCTGAAAATGTCCGTATAGGGCGCACACACGGAGCCGCTTGACCCCCCAGAGAGCTGCGTATGCCTTTCTATCCACCTTGGGACCCGTTGTCGTTTCCTCAGTCGTTTAGTGCCATATTCGGTCGTCCTCGTGGGGCCGAACGGTCTATATGACACTAAACAGTAACGCAAACGACCGAATTCGTCCTCGTGGGGCCGCAGCCTCAGTGAAGCGTTGGGGGAGCAGCTTTCTGCTCAGGCACTCACCAAAACAAATGTCTTGACTATCAACATCCCCCCAGTGCACGATTGCTGTTAACCCCCTGTGGATCAGGAGGCTGAGCTACAACTCTCCATTTTATTCCACACACACACACACACACACACACACACACACACACACACACACACACACACACACACACACACACACACACACACACACACACACACACACACGCGCGCGCACGTAAACACAGTCACAGAGCCATGTGCAGTTTCTCTTCTCCTTTCTCACATTATGAAGAATTCCCTCCAGACACTCATGTATTAAACAACCAGGGAGCTGAATGTATGCATGTGCTGTAATTGGCGGATTATAAATTCCTACACACTTTGGCACTGTTGACTTTGCCATCTCTGATCCCCGGGTGTATTCATTTCAAAGGCCTCTATTTGTAGCCTTTTGGTGAAAAACCACAGTTTAATGTGAGTCCTGCAGCCCCAGTGTGGTGAAATACGCACATAATATAATTGGGTCCTTTTACACAGCGATAAATTATGCATGAACTTAATGGTCGGGGTTTGTGGCCCCTGCTGATATGGAAACTGCAAGGGTTTGAAAACCTCTGTGGGGAATCAGCAAAAGAAATATCTACTTTAAGTATGCATTTGCATTCATTAAAATCATATGTGGTTACTTAACTGTATTTTCGTGAACATTACATTAAAAAAAGCAATGTGACATTTTCCTTTCTCGCTTTTGTCAGTTTTAAATGCTAATGTGTTTATCCACATGTGATTCATTTCAACACATTTACTGCACTTGGCAAATGAAACCATGCTGTTTCTGATTGCAGCCAGCAGAGCTTCTCTCAAATGTGTTCAGATGAGAATAAAACTGTAGCTCCAATCGAGCCTGACAGCGGTTACAGAGCAGAAGTCAACAAGAAATAACGACCATCTTAATTGTCATGTAAGATTTGGGAAACAAAATGACTACCCAACATGCAGAGACTTGCACACACTTCAAAAACAACCTCTGTGCCACAAGCAGGGTGGAGAAACAACCCCCGGCTAAATGCTGTGAAAAATTGGCTGTGACAAGTTTTTCTACTTTACCAGCCACATTGGTCTGAAACCAGAAATTATATGCACGCCCTTTTCACTTGTTACAAATTATATTTGGTCATTAAAAATAGTTAGACTGCATTTGAAGATAACTAGCTGAGACTGATGGAAGAAAAAGCTGTTCCCCTGCTGATCACAGGTCACACTTTAAGGGTCTTAATAATACCTTTTGAAAAGTGGCTGAAGAAAACTCACTCATGAAGACTTTTGCCGCTATATTACACACATAATTCAATATTCATGCCAACGTCTTAAGTTCAAAGCAATTCACTGTACACCGCATGCTTACGTTGTTTATTATAAGTATGGGTGGCACCAGGAGAGTCATATTTGTGGTAAGTGCAGAACTGAGCCAAGTCTTACATGAGCAGAGTGCTGGGAAACTGGCATGTTATTTCAAATCGATTTACACAGTAGAGAAAACACATTTTGCTTCTGATGATTTATTTTAGTAAACAAAAACACAGTCATCAATATCTGCATATTATTATCTCGCTGAACATCCAGAGTCTTACTAAAATACTAGAATATGTACATTTCCCTCTTTGTACCATGGGCAAATTACAGTGGCATATGATGTATAGGTTACAGTTTTTATGTTTTCAACAATTTGTTAATTTTAAGAGTTCTTAGACATGATGACCTGCCAACTGTACCAAACCTTAAAAGCTGGAAAAAATCGTAATGAATATTTTCTAATTAACAATGGATCAAATCACTATGTAATAGAAAGGGTTAACTCAGGGTGGCATTTGATGCATTGATGTTACTCCATGTCTGATTGATGTGTTTGACTATAAACGTCAGCTGACAGTAAATCAGTAGTTATGTCAGAGACTAACAGGCCAAACATTATTACTGCCACAGAGCATGGAATATAGATACTGATCTGTATCTATTACTCACTGACTAGATTCAGATTGTAATCTCATTTCAGGCATTTACTCTTGACACAGAAAGAGGCCTAGTCAAGATGTCAAATACTCCAATCTACACACATCACCTTCACTGGCATCTGCAATGAGAATAGCCAAACAGACCTATGCCATGAAAAAAGGAAAAATCAAAAGTTTTACAAGAGACTTCAAAGCTGTATAATTCCTGCTTCAACAGTTGACTTCAATCAAAGCCACATTTTTCTCCCAGCTGACTGCACTGTGCCTGCCTCAGTGTATTACCCTCCACACTCCCCACCTCTCTCTCTTTCAACCCAGTGAAAGTGGGGGGTGTCGTTAAAGAAGAGAGGGCCACTGCTTCAGATTTACAGTTCAACCATCATGAGGTCATGGGAAGTCCTCACGTTTGACCGATCACTTGATAAGTCAAGCAAACACTTGATAAGTTTATCATAATTTTCTCAGCAAAATAAAGTGTGATTCACTCACAGAGAATTACATAGTTATTTTTAAAAGGGAAAAAAAAAGATAAAACCTGTGAGTTAGGTAATATAAAACATATTATGTAAATATGTTCAGTGAATGATAATAGTCTGAATATACATCACTTTTTTCACAAATATGGCATGTTCAGGACCTTCCTCATTTAGAGCGTTCCTGTTTGGGAGTTATGCTGTACTGTATGTGAAGCGTGACATTGATCCACACATGATTTGGATTAACCACACACACTCACACACATACCAGTTACATCCTCACAGAAGTCTTCGCATGAAAACTTCAAATGTAAAAAAGAAAAGGTTAAAGAGACACTAGGTCTCTCTCAAGATCAACTTTAATAACATTGGTGAACATTTTATCTAGCGCCAACATCTGTTCAACACTTGAATACTTAAATGTATGGCTAAAAATATCTGTGCAGTTGTATCCCTAACTGTACTTTGTGTTAAGTGCAAACCAACAATAAACAGAACAAAGTAATTAGCTGTTATACACATGTTAGCATATTTTACGCATCTTGGCCTATATTGACTTTAACATAGTGTGCAAAACATTTAGACAGTTACTAAATGTTGATGAAGTTAGACGTTACTCTGTTTTTACCCGCCCAGGCAGGAACATAAGAAATAAATAATCATTCAAATAAAATAAGGACTATTTGTATGTTGGGTCGGATATTTGTATAAACCCTTTGGAAAACCTAGGTATATTTTGGGGATTTGCAAATCTGTTCAGTTCAGCAAGGAAACAATAATACTCTCTGGAGAGAAAATAGAAACTGAACTACTTTTCAAACTGACCTCAAAGCACAGTAATAGCATTTGTACAAAAATACAGAAATTGCTGTCATTATGGTGTTGCACGATCATGTGTAATGATGCACAATGACTGTTTTGGCAATTGAGAAAACAGCACTGTTTAAAACATATACTTAGAGGTAATACTGTTGATCCGTTGTGTGTGTGTGTGTGTGTGTGTGTGTGTGTGTGTGTGTGTGTGTGTGTGTGTGTGTGTGTGTGTGTGTGTGTGTGTGTGTGTGTGTGTGTGTGTGTGTGTGTGTGTGTGTGTGTGTGTGTGTGTGTGTGTGTGTGTATGCAAACGGTAACCTGTTTTCAAGTTGAATGCTAGTCTCTGTCTCCCTGTCACACACTTAAGCTGCTGTCAATAAATGCACAGATTCCCCAAAGTTAACTAATGAGTAAGTGTTCTCTTGTCTTTTCCTTCTCTCTTGAAACAAATAAGCATTTTTTCAGACATCGTAATAGTTTGAAGTTTCTAAAACAAAATACATAAACCGATCAAGTGAAAACAAAATGCAAATTCAGTCCCATATTGATGCTCTTGGATTACATTACAAGGGGAAATATGCTTGTTACAAAAAGGTCAGGAGTATTACTTGATCAGACAAAGAAAAAAACAGAATTATTTATTCACTACAGCTGTCTTTTTTACCCTCTCTCTCAGTTTACATCTTCGTGTTCATGTGTCCTGCTCATTCACGTGTGGTTTCAACCCTTAAGTCAAAAACAATGATCATACATAACGCATCTTCCTCTTCTTAAACTAACCCACTACCTGTGACAGACCGGCAGACAAACAGAGCTGTAATGCTTGTTGTTGCTTGACTTCACAGCCCATAATTTGGGGTTTTGAGTTACACATTTGTCCCCGCACAGCACGTTCACAGCACCTGCTAAGAGAAACATCAACAAACGGTGATGCAGGAAGTGCTTTATAATGAGCCCAGTGGCTTTTGTTACTGTTTGCTCAGTGACATCATGATAGGTTATCAAATGATTAATGGAGCTTTGTTTGTTTAGAGGGTGTACCAAGAAAGAAAGAAGGTTAGGCTCTCAGGTATTTTAGCTTTCTCTCTCTCTCCATGGATCCATGGATTGCTGTTTGTCCACCATTTTGGTCCACACTGAAATATCTCAACAACTACTGGAGGCGTTGGCGGCGTACATTTTCTTTACAGATATTCATGGCTCCCCTGACTTTTTCTTTAGGGCCACTACATTTACAGTCGTGATTTCAGTCTTAAAAACGTTTGGATATATTGTTATGCAATTGTGTAGAGACATTCATGCTCCCTTCAGGTTGAATTTGTATAACATCCTTTGTTTTTCTTCTAGCAAGTACGTACATCATCGGGTCATAATGTTGAGGAGCACATACCTGAAAAACGACATGCTTTCCACATGATTAACTCAAATGTTAAACATTAGGCTGTGCTTGTTCAACCCAGTCTCACGGCATTTCGTGTTCACCAACACGATTTTTAATCTATTGATTCGTGTTCACCAACACGATTTGCCCCTTTTTTTTCGTGTTGCACAGCACGATTTTAAAAGCAATGTATTTCTACTGCCTGCAGCACGTCTTTTTCTCCGGTCGGGTCGTGGGAGACCGGAAGCTGTGTGGTTCATAAAAACATGTTCTTACTCAATATCAAGCCACAATTATTGCTTTTATTTTAAATCGTATAATTTCGGACTTTTGTTGCCGTCTGTGAGGAAAATAAATGGGGCTCAGAGCCTCAGGATACTGAAATCTGTATTTTTAAATATTTGTTCCTTCTAATTTGTTATTCTTTTCTTTTACTCACCAATAACACACAATTATCCTTGCTTTTATTTATTGGTTTAATTCCATAATCTCTGGCTTTTTTGGCGTCCGTCAGGAACTGAATTTCAAAATAAAAATAACCGGAAACAGACGTAGGCCTATAAGGGACATTTCGAGCATCATTGCGATTGTCAACATTTCTGAGTTTAGGATGGCCGAAGACACTACACTACCCATAATCCCCAGCTATCGTTTAGGACTACAGTCCCCGTCAAACAGCTGTGTGAAATGGAACTAAACTACGCCAGACTATCCAAAACTGGAATCGAACACCCCCCCAGAACTACACATGCTGTCTATTGTGTTTCGTAAAATGTTCTATGGGACGTCTCTACTGAACGTTTTCGTTTTTCCCACAATTAGAAGTTGCCAGTATTAAACACATTGGTGTTATCAAATGTAAAACATATAATTAATAAATGGGTGAAAATCGCTTGTGTCCATAATGCGCAGCATTAATATATACCCACATGACAGCTCATTGCTACTTTGTAATTCTACTCCACGACAATTCAGAGGTTAACCTGGTATTTTTACTCCACTGTATTTATTTGAGTTACTTTGCAGATTCTGATTAATGATGTGAAATATAAACAACCCTTAAATCAGACTTTAGTTACACCTGAGTAAAATTCAGGTAAGGTGATTGTCAAGTGCCAACAATCAGGAGAGATATTTGATAGTTGGTGCTTGAGAAGACTAAACATGTATCTGCAATTGACATGAATGGAAACAAGTAATAAAGTATATTCATTACTCGTTATTCTCTACTAATAGTTAATTAAAGACTGTATATTATGGCTATTTTGCACATCCCTTTCAAGATTTTCAAAGGTTTATTGACATATCATACACAACTACGGTGTAGTTATGCAATGAATGAAAAACTTGGGTCACAGGTTCCTCAACAGTGCATTACAAGACATTTATCAATATGTGTGTACCTCCACCATTAAACTGTCATATTCTGCACATTTCTTATCTACATACATAAGAGTATAATTAATGTGTATAATATCAGTTAAAATAAGTGCTTCAACATAGTTAACATTGCAGGAAAGCAATATATTAGATGTTAAGTACTTTGTCAGGCTTAATATTTATCTGTAGATAGATACCCCCAAAGACCTTAATCTGTTATTTAATGTTTAAATAAAGGTTAATCCGTTTTTCTGTTTTGCACCTCCTCCTATTAATATCTTTGTACATCCTGCACTAAACTGTTTTATTTATTTACTGAAACTAGTCCATGCATTTGTTACTTCTAGGCTGGATTATTGTAACTCTTTATTATCAGGGAGTACCAAGAAGTCAGTCAAGTCGCTTCAGCTGATTCAAAATGCTGCGGCTCGTGTACTAACCAGAGTTAGGAAAAGGGACCACATTACTCCTGTTCTGGCTGCCTTACACTGGCTCCCTATAGAACACAGGATAGAATTTAAAATTCTTCTTCTCGCCTACAAAGCCCTTAATGGGCAGGCGCCATCTTACCTTAAAGAACTCATTATACCCTACTGTCCTACTAGGGCATTGCGTTCCAAGAATGCAGGGTTGTTGGTTGTTCCTAGAATCTCTAAAAGTACAATGGGAGCCAGAGCCTTTTCTTATCAAGCTCCACATTTGTGGAATCAGCTTCCAGTTTGTGTTCGGGCGGCAGACACCCTATCCGTTTTTAAGAGTGCGCTTAAGACCTTCCTTTTTGATAAAGCTTATAGTTAGGGCTGATTAGATTCAGCCCCTAGTTTTTCTGATATAGGCTTAGTTTGTCGGGGGACATCTTACTTCTTCCTTCTCTCTGTCTATACCTGTGTACTCTCATGTTCCGATTAACCCAGCTTCCCCAAATGTCTTTCTTTTTGGTGTCTATATACGCCGGGATCCGGAGTCATGGATGATCCTGCGGTCCTGTGTCCTGGATCGCGAGCCCTAGATCGCGAGTCGTGGCTGTGGTCCTGGATCATCGGTCCTGGATGGATATCCTCGTGGATTCATCTTCCTATTATACACACATGCATTTCCAAACATTTGGACTACCTATGTTGCAAATGTATTATCTTTTCAATTTACACACGGCATCTATTGCACGTCTGTCTGTCCTGGGAGAGGGATCCCTCCTCTGTTGCTCTCCCTGAGGTTTCTCCCATTTTTCCCTTTAAACTGTGGGTTTTCTCCGGAAGTTTTTCCTTGTACGATGTGAGGGTCTAAGGACAGAGGGTGTCGTATTGTCATACTGATATTCTGTATAAACTGTGAAGACCACTGAGACAAATGTAACATTTGTGATATTGGGCTATATAAATAAACATTGATTGATTGATTGATATTGTAGAGATCACTTATAGTATCTTCTTGATTTTTATATTCTATATTTCTATATTTATACTTTCCCCCTATGAAAGTATGTACTCTTAATATTTTTTAATCAAATATAACACATAAAAACAATAATTCAATAACGTGCTTTAACCACTAGGAGGTGCACACAAGGTACATACAGCCATAATAACTTTGTATTATTAGTGTGTATGTACAACATCTGAAGATGTATAGTTTTATGCATGCTTTCACATCATTTTACAGCATATTGCTATACTATTTCAGACTCAGTATTTACATTCTTACATTCAAAGAAAATCAGTAGCCTAATATCTTTAAAAACTACAGTCCTTTTCTATCAGCTGTGCACCGTTATGGTGTAAATATAACCTATCTATGAATTAGATCAAATGTAAAAGTCAGCCGAATTAGTGTTGATACTGCAAGGAAACGTATTGTGTGAAGAGAAATTGAAGATGTTCTTTAATTGTTGATATATTTATGATCCACGTCACGTATTCCGTTTCGGCGGCATTTCTTCCAGTTTTTCCAAAGGTCTTCTCATCAGGGCTCTCTAAATAAAGAACTACGGCAGATCTGTAATATGTAATGCAGCCGAACCGTGTATTACAATGCCGTTATGTGATGACTTTCAAAGAGAAAAGCAAGAGCACTCGGAATTAAGTATTATTTTATTCTTTTAAAATGTTTTCCGGATTTCATATCATATAAACACCAAATCCCAGCATGCATTGTGGCTAACACATCCAATCAGCGAGCTTAAAACCATAGCTGAGGATCTTGGGTAATCGCTCGAAATGCCTACGTCTGTTTCCGGTTATATTTATTTTGAAATTCAGTTCCTGACGGACACCAAAAAAGCCCGAGATTATGGAATTAAACCAATAAATAAAAGCAAGGATAATTGTGTGTTATTGGTGAGTAAATAACAGTGTGTTATTTTGAAAAGAATAACAAATTAGAAGGAAAAAAAGATTTAAAAAATACAGATTTCAGTATCCTGAGGCTCTGAGCCCCTTTTATTTTCCTCACAGACGACAACAAAAGTCCGAAATTATACGATTTAAAATAAAAGCAATAACTGTGGCTTGATATTGAGTAAGAACATGTTTTTATGAAACACACAGCTTCCGGTCTTCCTCGACCCGACCGGAGAAAAAGACGTGCTGCAGCCTGCAGGCACGAAACACATTACCAGTAGAAATACATTGCTTTTAAAATCGTGCTGTGCAACACGAAAAAAAGGGGCAAATCGTGTTGGTGAACACGAATCAATAGATTAAAAGTCGTGTTGGTGAACACGAAATGCCGTGAGACTGGGTTGGCTTGTTACACATTGACATACGCATTGTCATTGTGAGCATGTTAGCTTGTTGACTTGTAAGGTCTCAATAGGTCGCTAGCATAGACTCTTCTTTAAATTAAAAATACTTTTAAATACAGGAAGTCTAATATCGCACATTTCTCTTAAAGATAGCTGTCTATTCTTGGGGTACTTTTCAAAGATAGTTTCCCATTTCTCTTTACTGATATATTCAGTGGTTCCTAAATACCCATCAAACTGTTTGATTGAACAGGAAATGAATACAGCCTGACCTGCCATATTGTGCTTGAATAATTCAGGTTTCATTTGGGGAGTCCACTTGCAATCAATCAGTAGCAGGAGGGAAGGGACATCCCCATAATGAAATGCAAATGATTGGAAACTTCATTTTATATTTGATTTGACTGACTTGATTTGGTGAGTTTTTGTGTGTGTTTCATTTATGGCATGTTTGCCAACAGGCTTACTAAGAGCACTAGACTACACAAATAATCAGACAGTAGCTCTGATTAAAATGTCTTCCCATCCTTATCACCACTAGGATCCCGTTATGTAATTGTGTAACCCCATTGTGTTTCCTGGTCAGTGAGCATACTAAATGAGAGAGAGAGTGGATTTCCCTCCACTCTCGCTTCATTAGGATGCAAGTGGGGCTGAGGTCTCCGATGGATGTGAAGGTCTTTTGTTTGGGTCTGAGTTGAAGTGGGAGCCATTTGTCCCGCTGTCTCAACGGGGACACAGGAGTTTAATAGCTGGAGGTTGACCTAGTTGCTTCGTCTAGCCTGCGTTTGTCTCTGAGAGCAACTAAGAGTAACAAGGGGGGAGAGGGGAGAGAAAAAAAGGGAGGAATTAGGGTATGCACCCTCCCCTGCTGAGTGATGGGACAGCTGAGGGCAACTGCGTGGCAGCAAAACAAACCCACATATTCTCACTGCTCCCGCTGCAGAAATAGAACAGCAGCATCCATGAAGGCATGTGCGCCAACTGATGCTAGCAAGTGAGATGCTGATGCAATTCTTCTTACTTTACAAGCAATGGCAAATTCCATGTTACAAATACTAATCAATATGTCAGTTGAATAGAACAAAGTGGTATTGGTGACATCCTGTTGCAGCTAAACACGATGCTAGAATCACCCTCTGATCAGATGAGAATTGTTGCCCAACTCTGAAGCTCTGACCAATAGTCAGTTTTTATTGTTTTGATTCACTCATCGTTCTCATCGAACTTGTACTAAGTCGTAGCAAACAAATCAACTTTCACATCTATTCATTTATTGTGTTTGCCTAAAAGTACGTACATGTACGTACGTTGAATACACAATATAATGGTATGAGCCTATAATATAGCTAGGCATTTTTCTTTTCAAATAACAAACCCCCACATATTCCCACAAAACACAATACAACACAAAGGACTGAGGCTCATTGTCCTCAATGGTATCTTTGGCTCTGCAGACACAAATAAAATGCAACAATATGAAAATACGTGACTTTAACATGTTTATTCCAAAAACTATCAAAAATAATTACTACCAATTAAATTGTACTGTAGCCATCAGGAAGCAATTAGCTTTTTTATCCTGGAGATAATGTGTTTCCCTTTAATAGTGTGTTTTATAACCTATTTCTATTTTCTGCACTGCCGACTGAATTTCCTTCTGGAGTTCTAAAAAGTGCATTGTAACATATTTCAGGTTACCATGTCAGACCACAATTCTCCTCAGGGTGTTTTAGGGAAACGTGCTGTCAGCTCTTAAATTCAGATGTGAAATGATGCTTCACTCTGAATTTAAAATAGCCTTATCAGCCCCACCACTCATAGAAACGCCAACATGCTATGAGACAAAAGCGAATCAAATAGGAGATATTTTGTCAGTTGGCTATTCCCAGAAAGGGATTAGGACTGAGAATACAGAGAAAGCCGTACAAATGTCACATTCTGTGTCATGCCACAACATGTTGCATGAAATTATTTTGGCAGCATCATTGAGTTATGTTTTTTTTTTATCGCCGAAATGCAGATGTTGACAATGGCTGACGACGGATTGTTTGCTGCAAGGTTTTCCTTCCCAGAACGGCCTCTGCCCACGTGTTTGTCCACCAGAGAGTGTGCAGAGCCGGCAGTAAAGACTTCCTGCCGGCCACGGATACACCTGCTCCGTCAAACAGGTCTACACCGAGCCAAACACGTGTGTCACGGCCGTTCCCTGTAGAGAGAATTTATTGTTATAAAAGCTGCTGAACGTATAGAACACTATCCAGTTTGTCAAGAAACATTGTCAAACTGTTCTGTTTTGTTTCAACATGCAGGCTTACCACTCTGTCTTTAAAGGGCATATCTGGACTCATGTTGTTTGTTGTTGTTTTAATTACAAAACATATGCGGTGCTTTTCTTCTTTATTTGCATTTTGCCATCCAAGAACCTAAAAGGACAATCTATGATTTAAGCATATTCAAATTAGGTATGGATACACAGTGAATCATCATAGTATAAATGTCATATTACACATTTTAAAGTGCTGGAGGTGTATTATCCTTTGATGTTGTGCCGCCAGGTCAGATTTGTATAAATCCTTGCACAAAAAGTACTGACTTGCTAGAAAACTTAAATGTTGCATTGCTTTGGGAGTCTTTCTCAAACATAACCTGATATACAGACTGAGTTGCATCTGCCTGGGAGAAGCACACCATATTTATGCTCACACTAAAATAACACAGCTGTAAATGAGCGATGTTGCTTCAAAAACATTTCTGTAATCTATCATTATCACTGCGCACAGGCTACTTTTCCTCCACTAGTTTTACTTCCTGTTTCTTCATCATTCACTCTTCCTTCCATTCAAGTTTTTCCAATGTCAACATCCATGACATGCGCTGATACCCGCGGCTGGAAGAAAGAAAAACTTCCCCTGAAATCCCCAGAGTGAAGTTCCTGCAGCATTTTTGACATGTAGATAACAAGCTGTTTGACTCAAGCCAGTCATTACATACAAATAAGTTTTCAAAATAATGTATTTTGTGGCTTCAGATGCTCAGGGTAATCATTGCAGTGATTTTGGGGCACCATTGAAATGTAGTGATTGCTCCTCTGGCGAACAAGGAATTGTCTGTCTTCTCTGTGGCTTCAGAGGCAGGTGGAGGTAGACACTGGCTACTTTTGAAGTCTCTGCTTTCAGTCCTCGCTGTGTCTCTGAGCCCAGGGGCCCCGCTGCAGCATATCAAACGGAGCCCAAAGACAAAGCTACTTTGTGTTTTTTTTCATGGCCGCAAAGATAGATTGCTAATGAGGCTCCAGTCTGTAACGCTGAGATCTAGCTTTGGGACTCTTGTCTCGGATTTCAGCTCACATTGCAAAAAGAGAGACTTTATCAGTCTGTTCTTTTTTTACTGCGACTCAGGTTAGGCAGAGAAAGGGATTTCTAAAGCCCTTTTTGGGTGGTTTATGGTTCCTCTGAATATATTAAAAGAGCAGGACTGCATCAGTGTTGCATTTTATCTTATGCATTTGCTTTAGCTTTGCACAATACTGTCGAAATACTCATACAAACAAAACATAAAAGTTTCCTCTATAATCCTCATTTCAATGTTGATTATATATTTTTAAGTCATGAAGGAATATCAATTTCCGTGCTGAATATTGAAAACTAGACTAAATTAATAATGGTGTAGTCTGTCACTTAACAATGGCTTCTTGTGTTTTATTTTACAATTTGTATTGTATTTAAGGAAAATGAATAATTATAGTTTCTTTGTATACGCATAAATCACATATAAGCATATAATCATTGATATATCTCATTGTAGCTGTATATTTCTGGATGAATATAAATGCAGAAACAAACACTAAATCAGTAGAGCAACCTGTGCAAAGGGGGATTATAACAAAGCCTTTCATAAGGGAGGAAAGGTGTCTGTAAATGCAGACAGATGTGACAAACGGGTTCTGCAGAGTTTCTTCTTCAACTGCCAGTGCACAGGAGCTTAACATAATATTCAACCCAGTCTCGATTTTAAAAGCAATGTATTTCTATTGGTAGTGTGTTTTGTGCCTGCACCATGTCTTTCTGTCCGGTCGGGCCTTGGAAGACCAGAAGCTGTGTGTTTCATAAAAACATTTTCTTACTCAATATCTTCCCCTAAGCCTAACCCTATCCCTTTTATTTTAAATTGTATAATGTCGGAGTATTTTTTACTGTCCGCGAGGAAAAGAAATGGGGCTCAGAGCCTCAGAATACTGAAATCTGTATTTTTTGTCATCTTTTTTCCCTTCTAATTTGTTATTATTTGGTGCAGGCAGGAAACATACTACCAATAGAAATACATTGCTTTTAAAATCGTTCTGTGTCAGAATACTGAAAACTGTATTTTTTAAATCTGTTTTTCCTTCTAATTTGTTATTATTTCCATTGTTTTTAAAATCGTTCTGTGTTACACGAAAAAAATGGAGAAATCGTGTTGGTGAACACGAATCAAGAGATTAATTTCGTGACTATAACACGAAATGCTGTGAGACTGTGTTGCAATATTGTGAATACCTGAGCATTAAAAACACAATCAATCAACTACTGCAGTGAATACGTTCTTTGTAATGTTCAAAATGTGGATTTCAGTTTCGAACATCAAATTTCAGAGATGTTTTACAGAAACCACCATGTAAGTTTCTTTAACAAATCACCATTTCTTCAAGGGGTTCCATATTGTTGACACAAGCATGGCTGCAAACCAAAAATAACATTTTAACTTTGTGTAACTAGACAAGAATTGTTGTCACAAAGTATTTATTGAGAGGGCTCTATATGGCAATCACAGACTTTGAAAATAAATGAATTATGGTAGATGATTCTAAATTGAGAAGGTAACATGTCCATGGGGGTCACTCAGTAGCATGAAGGACATAGCTAATTACATGTGAAGGATAGAAGATTACTCTGCTTTAACTGGACCGTCAGTCTTTTCAGGCAAATCTACGAGGAAGACCCTTCAGCTTAACCAAAGACTCACTGAGTGTCAGTTTATTAGAGAAGGTCACAATTAGTCATTTCAATACTTTACTGCAGCAATTCAGCAGAAAACTCCAATCATCTGAGTAATTTACAATATTAAATGACTTCATTATGAGGGATACAAACCTATCTCTGACGATATTTATCATGTTTTTTAGACTGTATTATCACATGTTGATGGGTCATTTTTACATGTAAGCATTGGAAGCAGTGAAGTTATAAAAAACAAACTCTGACATGCAAGGTTTAACTGAGAGTAAGACGAACAAAAGAGCACTGTGGGAGAGGCAGTGATAAGAGGCTTAACGTTGGCTCAGTTCAGGGCAGCGAATTTACTGCCATGTGAAACAGAGTAGAAAGAGAGAAGGGAGGTGGTGAGTTCTTACTGTAACTAAGCCTGAAACAATCTGTTGTTTTAAATTGTTACAGAACAAGTTCACAACTACAGTCAGTTGTTTTCGTCAGCATAAACAAATGATTTTTAATGTGTGTGGAATACACTTTCAAAAGTTACGCATGCAATAAAAGCTTTCCAACAATAGCTACAGTTTTTAAAAACAGTTCCAGCAAATTAGTAAAAGCTTTTCAAGTGGCATACATTTTTGAAGGAAATGCATGCATGGTGAAACTATCTTTTTATTTTAACATAATGAAAGTTGTTCCTAAACAGTTAAACCCCTGCAACTTTCAGGTGTAACTGTCACGTATTGTAGCTAACTGAGCCAGCTTACACAATTAATGTTAGCTTACTAATGTGTTAAAACAAACACAATAATACATTAAATACAACACAATATGAAAAAACGCTAGATGAAATGATGTCAAAGAAAAATATTTCTACAGGTGTAATTAAACACATCATCAAGTTAACTACATTGGAAAGGATTATCAGTCAAGTTAAACATATCATTTGTGTTTTTTTTTGGATGATGCTAGATAACCCATTTAAGTCTTTTAATAGATATAAGACATCCCCAAAGTCACAACATATTTAGACTATACATACACATTTAGTGCAATTAACTGGTGCAACGCAGTCCTGTGGACCATATGTGGCGGGGGAGCCTGCCTTTCATTTATTTTTGATTTATAGCTCTGAGGGAGGGGGAAGTAACCCAGGCCACCCCTGCCCCCCCCCCTTTCCCTCCCCACCCCTCGAAAGTTTTACACCGTGTAGGAGTTAGGAATCTTGCTCTCATATGCCCCTTTCACACCAGCGCCTTTTCAGCTCCGGCTCGGAGCTAGAGCCTGAAAAGCGCCGGGTTTTCCAGTTCACACCGGAGCTGCGCCGGCTCTTAGCTCCGGAATCCGCTTCATTTTCAGCTCCAAAAAATTGTCGGTCCAGAGGCAAGAGCTTTGGAGCTAAGAGGTGACGTCGCTTACGTCTCTCTTACGTCGAGGCGTGCAGGAAACTAAACCCACCTCCCATGGGTCGACTGTTATGCCTGCCTACAAGCAGTAGTGCCTATAAACACACTTTATAAAGTCAGGCAACACTAACCAGGCTTCGTGTGATTCTGTTTATTTGTGCCTTACTTTGACCATCCGTTCACTGTTATCGATCATTGTGGAGAGAGGCAGACGTGTTGTTTTGTATTATTGCAGGTATCGGATGCAAGTAGTCAGTTTAGCTTCGGTTGCTATGCTAACATCACCCGTTTTATACCAGAGAAACTTTCATAACAGCGTTGTGATACCAAACAGTGTCAATTCAGACTGACACACATTCACTTAGGCTAAGGGGAACTGGGGATATGCATCAGCTGCTTGTGTGAGTCGGACAGTGAATACTTTAGAGCGGCCGCTGCAGTGTGAGCTAACCGGGAGCTAACGGGAGAATAAACTCCCGTGGAAGAGCAGCACTGCAGCGGTCGGTAAATGCTGCAGAAACACATTAATAAACAATGAACCACGGCACTCTGGAGAAAAGTATAAGGTTGGAGAAGTCGTTATTCAATTTATTCTGGCTTCGTGTGATTAAAAGCAACACGATCATCGACCCGACGCAGTTGTTGTTGTTGTTGTGAGCTGCCGTTGGGGGGCAAATCAGCGATGTAAACGGTGACGTCATGACGCAGCAAGGGCAGCTCTGGGGCGCCAGTGGGCGGTGTGAACAGAGCGGGAGCTGAAAAGGGAAACCGGAGCTGAACCAGAAAAGCTCCCGCTCGGAGCTAGAAACTGAAAAGCGCTGGTGTGAAAGCCGCAATAGAAAACCAGCAACCTGATTGTTCCACTCCAGAGCCAGACCCTGATACAGCAGCAGGGGGCATTTGATAATATTTCTGATCACCTCAAAGGGTGACTTTTTGGGTTGTTTTTAAAGATAATGACCTGATCTACGTCACACGTTCTGACACCCTGCAACTGACAAGACAAAGTACAGCCTCTTAACTCTCAGAGGTGAGACGGGTACCTCCAGGGAGACTGTGATGCAGATAAGAGGAATGCGTGCACACAGACAACCGTGAAACCCAGACTCTGTAAAAACCTCATCAATCCTTTCTTATCTGCACTTCACCATATCTCAGGCAGCACACTTCTACTTTATGAAACTGCAGGCTCCTGCTGTGAAGGGCCAGCTCAGATCGCCATGGAAATTAAAGCAGATTGGAAAACTCTGACATGGGGTGTTATTCATTGAGTTACATCAATATAAAAAGCAGCACCTTCCTCATGCCTGCTAAAGAAAACAGCCCAGTTCATTATTCGGCCCTCACTTTTCAGTTAATGAACTACTGGAGACTCCTGATGTTGTGGCTGTTTAAATACCTCAGTGTTATTGCCAATATCATGGGAGTCATACTGTTTGTACCGAGAGGAGGTCAGCAGCGTCGAGCCTCATTACACAAGGAGAGTCGAATACACAACACAGCAGTTGAGAGACCTCTCATTTAGAGTTGGAATAACATGCAGCGTTTAGGTTTCTCTGCAGATTAGATTAAGGCTGCGGCCCCACGAGGACGAAAACGGCTATTGGTCCAATGTGATTCCAATCAGAACAATTAGATTTAGTGGTAATGTGAAGTAAGAGCAGCTACATTTGGTCTCAAGGTTTAAGTAAGAAGCAGAAGTGGGGATTTTGAGATCACTAAATTAAAATTGGTGGCACGACAGGATTTAGTTGAGATTCATTATTTACACCAACAAAACACTGTGAGAAAAATGTGAGATGGACTGATGTGATCAAAAGGTTTCCCTTACTAAAAAAAATGCTAATTGAAACTGGGATGGAACTGAGAAGATTACAAATCATAATTGACATATACCTATATAAAACTGTAACATGTTACACCAATTCCCACTTGTTCTGAACAGCATGATTACCACTAACTCAGGAGGGAAATATTTCCTTCCTACTTTAAACACAAACACAGACACATCTAAATAACAAAGTCTATAGTGTCCATGCCCTGTGAACATTTAAAGCCACATATGACCTGGGCTGCATTTCATTTCCCTCCTCCTGACTGTACCCTCTCTCATGAGGCAGACATGCAATTAAAATATCTAAATAGAGCAGACATGTGCATGACCGCCATGTGAACCCTTTCCAAAGGCTTTTTTCTTTGGTTTGGGAATTAATTTCAGGGCTGACACTGCGAAGAGGCGTTTAGGTGAATTACAGACAGTATCTGATTTGAATGTCATTATCACACAGGGGGAGCGTCTACTTGACACAAATGTCCAGTGATTTGTTTCTCACAAAAAGACATTATGATAATGTCAGGCTGAAACAGATGCATTGCAATATTAAACGGAGAACAGACTGTGACATTTTACAACAAAAATGTTACAACAAAAATGTTCCACTGCAGATTATCATAAAATGTTGTTTTAGAGACAGAGACTGTCCCCTTCAAATACACATTGATACTACATTTAAAGAATATATCCGATAATGTGTAGTTGTTGTTAGAGGAAAACCAAATTATTTTGTGTTTTTTCTTTCTTCCTTAACTCCTCTTCAAACATTTGAATATTTCTTCTAAAGGTTGTTACTGTGTTAATGAAGTTTCTGTTCCAGCAAACTGTGTTATGTTATTCCTTTCTGTTTTTAATGACACGTTGAGGAACTCTAGGATCCTAAATCTTTCAACTATTCTGGGGCCTCTCTTCTGTTGAATGATGAAACTCCACTGGGCCCACTGCTCGCCATGAATTTCCCCATCAGTCAGTGTGTGAACATAAAGCTTTGGAGACCGCAGCCTAAACCCACCGTAATCCCTCATGCCCAAACAAGACCAAAGACAGATTTCACAGGCTTGTGCTTCACAATACCCAGTCTGGAGGGGACACGGCTCTTTGTGGGCCACTTTTTTTGTCTGGACATGGTTGCGTTGTGGATGTTGAGTGGGTATAACTGTGTGGCCCAAGGTTCAAGGTCAAAATGGTATGAAAAAGTAATTTGCCCGTCATTTTGTGCACGCAGACAGAGAGTGAGAGGTGACCGAGCAATCATCACCTCAACAAAGAAGCTTCCACACAGGCTGAGCCCAGGAATGTCACTCCATGAACACTGTCCCCCATCTGTGATGAAAAACAATGTTGCAGCACACAAGGGATGTCTTGTAGCATTATTGTAATACAACTACATTTATCTGTGAAATGATCAAAGTAACTGATCATTTATGTTTGCTTGAAGGCCAAAGGGACAGTTTATCAGAATTCAGTGCAATGTTTCTATATTTATTATTATTTATCAAAATAGCCTTACAGCTAGTGTTGCACAGTTATAGCTGATTGAATTCAATTCAATTCAAAACCTTTATTTATCCAGGTAAAATCCCATTGAGATCAATGATCTCTTTTTCAAGGGAGACCTGCAGCAGTAGGTTCCACAAGAAGACATAAAAAGATAAACAACAGAACAACAAAAGGACATCATACAGCAATTTACATATCTAACCACATGTACAGGTACCAACAGCATCTGATTTTGTAGCATCCAAGCGAGCTTTAAAAACATGTAGTGGTACTAGCTTGGTAATTTGATTAGATTACATATCCTCTTATGAACCCCTTTCACCCTAGTTTTGACACAAACCTGTGTTCTCCATTCAGTGTATCAGAGTACAAGTAAAAGGCTATAAAGTTGAACATTTGTGTGCTGACTTTTGCTACTCAAATCCCAAACATTGAGAAAAGAAACGTAAAAGGTACAAAAAAAAAAAGTAAACATTAAATGACTGAATTTCCCGAAAGTCCTCTTGGACAGCTTAAGCAAAAGACAAAAGTTAAATAAGGACCTGAATAACGACCTATGAAACATATTAAGCAACGCAGATCATTTAGTAGTTTTAGGTGTACTTGTGGGAGAAAATGTTGTTCAGTTTTTATTTTTAGGCATGAAAATAAAATTGAGCAACACTAAGAGAAAAAAGTCCGACCGGCATCACAGCGCTTCTAACTGATGAAGGATCAGTATTCAGGTGAGCAAAAAACGCCTGTCTGTGTTTCCTGTGTCCGTGTTGCCACAGCTCACTCTGTCTCCATGGATCCTGAGGATTAATGAAACCGGCTTCTCTTCTCTGCACCAAAGAAAACAGGAGTGCACTTCTCCAGCTCCTCAAACAGCGTCTCCCTCCTCCTCCTTTTCCCCCCTCTCCCCTTGCAGGTGGCCCCGTTTGCTACTTTGAGCGAGGCTTCAGGGCTACGGGAGGAATTCACATGTAAATAGGCCACTCGCTCTCAATAGACTGGGGGAAAATAATGAATCCCATCATGATAACCTTGCATAATAAGCAGGCTGGGAGTGTGCATATATTGCTTTCTTCTTTTTAAGTACACAATGGGATACATCTCTAAACTCAGCAAAATACGAGAACCCTTTGGAGGTGGATTTATGGGAAAGTGAAGTTGTGCATTTTGCCACAAAACATCGCTCTGACCTGGCCATGCAGATAAACAGCTTTATGGTATAAATGTAAAAGTTACCTAGCAACAGCATCACAACAAAACTAGCCTATTTTCAGACAGAAAGATTTTTCATTTCTTTGTGTCTGAGCATGCATCTCATTTATTTAAATATTTTTCCTTGCATGGACCATTTAAATGTATCCTAATGCAATCCTAATTTTCCAGATAAATTCAGCTTTTAGTACTCAATTAAATATCTTATTGTCATCCTTTTTAAAAAACAAAACAATGAAAAGAGCTCAGTTTATCATAAGCTTGGACATTCATCAAGATTCATCATGTTGTTGATGAATGCTAACTTGTGCTTAAAAATGACACATTAAACTTTACTAGCCAGAACAAAATTGATTTTATTGATTTTTACAAGATAAAGAGAATTAACTTGTTAAATGCCTTGTCTTGGTAAGGCTAAGGAAGATGCATACATCCACATTGATTAACAATTAGTGGCTGTTCCCAACCTTATGTGTGGGATTTGTTTTTTCTCATTCCTGTTATTTTTTTCTTTATTTGAAAAGGCAATATTATGTACTTGGTGGTTGAAGCCCTTTCTAGGCTTGTGTGAACATGAAGTTCACCCGGTTGAATCACCAAAACATGTGTATACGAAACATGATTTTGCAATACTCGTTTCGTAATTTTCTATTTTGGTGCGAAGCAAAACGGTACCTTACATCTGCAAGCCAAAAGTCAACACCAATTCCCAAGAAGCATTTGAGATAGAATCCAATCCAGGTTTACAGAATGGGTCAATGTTGGTTGAATTTGTGTTGCGTTTTGTCCTCAATTGAAACAAAGCTTTCTGAATTTGCTCTTATTAAAAGTGCTGAGGCAGTAATGGCTAAATATCATGGGTATTGTAGAATGTACAGCCATCTGCCAATATCATTTCCTTAAAAGGTGGGTTTAAATAATTATAATGGATGAAGACAACATTATGTAGAAGTATACTTGAGAGTCCATTTTGAGTGTTTCCAGGGTGTGACTATGTTGAGGAACATTGAGGATGTCATTAAAATAAAAACTTTGACGTGGAATTGACTCCTCGTCATCCAATATGTCATTGCTTCACACACGTCTTCACAAAACACAAACATTATTGAAGATGTTGTACAGTATTCATCAGCTGTGTGCGGCCCAACCTGTAAAACTAAGTGCCAAACTGGATCAGGCCCTAGGCGTATCTGCAGTACAGCAAGCTATACTGTAATCGCAATAATGAGAGATAATTCCTTCATGGATGAGCTACTCTAAAGAAGTAAAGCCCAAGAAGACACTTCAGTGTGCTTTGTCTTCTTGTCAGTCGGAGACTTTCGTGCCAAGCACCCCATCCGAGGTAAATGGGTTAATGCATTGACCTTGGACACGAGATGGATTCCCTCTAATCCACCTTTCACTAAAGACATTACCAGAACATGGATAAAGGCTGAGATAAAGGATGGGACTGAAGAAAAGTGAAAAGTTATTAAATGATCCGGTAAAGTAATTGTTAGTTTTAATCTCTGTATGTGGTTTTAGACATATTAAACTGAGTCAGCAAAAGACAGGTAACAGGCTTTTTGCTTTACCAAGCCAATAACCAACGGAAATCCTCTGGCGAGTGTTTCAGCAGATCAAAAGAATTGCCCCAAAGTCAATACAAGGCAAAGCAGGACATGTTCATTGACTTACAAACACACTAAAGGCTGACGTGGCTTTTAGAGATAAGGAAATAGTATCAGGAAAAGTGTGAACGCGCCTTTGACCTTTGAGTTTCCTTCCTTCGAAAACAAGTTAAGAAGAGGCACCTTTGTCATAACAAAACATGATTCATAAACTTGAGAGAAAAGGGGCATTCTGGGAATCGACACTATAATCAAAGATCCAGGAATTAAAAAAAATTGTAATGCTTTTAACTGTATGATTAAGGTGTAAAAAGCAACAAAAAAAAGATTTAAATTGCTCAGAGTGCTAAGGATATGTAGTTTCTATTTTCAAATGCAATAGACCCCCTGAGATACAGCACCAAAACCTCAAATCAAGGCCATAATTATCACATTTAACTGGAATATATGGTGAGGATGTTTGGCCATTCAGCCTGTGAGCAGTGCAAATCTGAATCACAGTTATGTTTGAAAGCCAGCTGCTGCAGGGGCCCGTCCGGCTTCACAGGCATTAATTGTTTCAAAGGAATGGGAGAGCAAATTAAAAATACTGAGCTACGTATCCACCCAGCTTAGTCCAAAAATACTCTGTAATGCCCCTGGCTTCACAGTGTCCTGCCCCAGCCAGTTGCACTGGGTCTGGTCTCCAGACCGCCCTGACAACATTTCCAAGTCCTGATTCTGTATGTGACGAATGAATACATCGCTTAACCCTTTACACTGCAGCAGCCGATGGTGGAAGGACTCGCTTTTTTACTGTGAAGAGCTTTGGGTTGTTTTTAAGTATTTGTATGGCTGACAGCAGCAGTGTAACATCTGTATGCGTACATGTTTCTCATTACACAACATGCAAATTGTTATTTTTAGTGAGAAATAAAGCTACGGTAAAGGAATGTCAACGTTTCCATTGCTGACACTACAGCTCTTCACACCAGCCATAAATCATTGACATGGACCTTCAGGTTGTGGGTGTGTATCTGTGTGAACATGAGCGAGCATGTTGCTTTGAAATGAAACTGAGGACATTTTAAGGATAGGTTGACTGAGCATGTTTTTTTTCCTCTGTAACCCTTTGCATTACAAACACGGGTGACAGCACAACGTTTATTGTTAGCTGTACAGCAGCTCCACTGGGGACACTGCTGGTTTAGTGCCGTTCTTTAAAGGCACATTGACATCTTTGAGTACCTCCTTTTTAAACTCATAAACAACAAAGTTGACATAATAACACCCTCCATACTGCCACATTGCTCTAAATGCTTTATTAAGCAAAACATAATGCACAACTTGTCTAATGTCAATGTGGTCAAATTGGACCAACTACAGTAGCATCTGTATTTCCCCCAAACATCGCTGTTGAATCAAACACAATATGCTGTATTTAAAAACTGTAAACTTCATATGAAGTAGAAATCTAAAGTGCTTATAAAAAAATGATATAAGACAGCAAGCAAGTCGATAATAATGCAATAATGCACGATAATACTTTTCTTTCACAAAGAAAGTCCAGTGTTAGAATAATAAGATATAATAATTACATATTAAACGGTGAAATAAAACACTTTTCAATATTTACAAAAAAAACCTTCAACTTGTCAAAAGCCTTTTCCCAAAGTATTTTTGGCGATATTATTTGGAACAGCCATTTCTGAAACATACAGCATCCTTTACTTCTATCACCCTTCCAGACCCCGAACCCTTAGTGCGTTTAAATCCATTTAAACCTTGTATATCATCTCCACACATGTCTGAAACTTTCTCATCTTCATTCTGTATTCCTTTAAGTGTCACTTCCTGACCAACAGCATCATCATCATCATCATCATCATCATCACAAGACCGGCAGTCAAAAATATTTTCTTCACTGATACAACTCAGCACTTTGAATCTGGACCTGCAGCGGATGCCTCTATCCACCCAGGACAATATCCTTCACATATAAGAGCAGTCGAGTCTTTCACATGTTCGTCTTTCAGAACAAGTCTATCTCTTTTTCCTCTGCTGCCGCTGCACCTTTCTCCTTTTAAGGATCATGTCATAGAGTCTATCCAAGCCCTCCCTTAGTCCATCGCCTATGATAGCGCAGGTTGGCTGCAGGTGCCAGGGAGTTGCAGGGCCCAGTTCTTTCAGAGCCAGTAATTTCTCAATTTCAGCAAGTCCCAAAGAGTGTCTCAAGTCCTGTTTGTTGGCTACCACCAGCAGGGGCACCCCCTGGTTTTCAGAGGTCTTGGCGATTTTATGGAGCTCTGTTTTGGCCTCCTCCATGCGCTCCGCATCTACAGAGTCCACCACGAATATGATGCCGTCCGTGCATCGCGTGTACGACTTCCACAGGGGGCGTAGCTTCTCCTGGCCACCTACATCCCAGAAGTGGAACGTTACAGACCTGTGGCCGCCCAGAGACACTCTCACCTTCTCCGCATTAAAACCTTTGGTGGGCACCGTGTTCACAAACTCATTGAACTGCAGTCTGTACAGAACGGTGGTCTTGCCTGCAGAGTCCAGGCCAAGGATGGCAATGTGAAACGACTGGAAGAATGAGACGTTTGAGACGAAGCTAGGTTGTTCAGACAATCCATTCCCCATCTTTCCTCATGAGGGAGGATTGGTGGTTTGGGAGATTTGATCCTATTCCAGTCCAGCACAAATCCTCAGAGCTGCTGATATTCCAAAAAGGCTCCAGCAATTACCTGAAAGCAAACTGCAAGTGTTATTGTGGGTGAAACAGAAGCAGTAGCAATTAAAGCAAGACTGTGTTACTTTGACTGTGGCCAACAGTTGCAATTACAGGATCATGGAAGATCACATTTCCCTACATTCACTTGTGTCTTTTGCTTTGTCATTGGGTAAACATGACCACGTAAGAGAAGAGTCATAAAGTCAACAAACTTAGTAATGAAAGTTACAAAACAACATCTATCTAAACTTTGCAAACATAAGCCACCATCAAATGATGTTAATACTAGATCAAGTAGGGCTGTAGTGTGGAGGGAGATTTTTTTATATAATCAATAGCTCAAATCCCTGTGAATAACTTGATAGTGTCTTTATTACTTGCAAAGCAAAATGAGCATTAAATCATCATGACAGTAATATCTTAGTGTTTTTTTATGAACATGATAACATTTGAAATCTGGTGACGTTCACTCGCAGTTTTCTTGTTTTTGCTTTGAGAAAGGAGACATATGAGGACCAAAACAAATGGGCATATTCATTTTCCATGTCACTCAGTCCAAGTCCACAATCCACAGTTGTGCGTCACCGAACATCCTCAATGACAAGGAAAGACTATTGAGCAATAAGCAATATAGTCTGATTTGAAAACACAAAGTCATACTGTATGCTACACAGCTGTATTAGAGCCAAATAATTAGCCAATGTACCATGGCAGAAAACGACATTTACTTAATTTCACACAATGAGGAGTTAACAGCCACCATACATCGAAAATAACTTCTTTATATTCAATGTAACATTCCTACAGGAGCCCTGTTTGCTAGTGTTGCAGTGTGTTACTGTCCTTTTAGTATACAACTACATCCCTCATTATATTTTAGAATAGGGCTTATTTTCCAGTCAATCTGTATTTTACCCATATGAGGTAAAGAGTACATCTACAGAGGATTCACACGACAGGTGAGCAAAGGCATTTCAATGTACATTCCAAAATGTGCTACCTCTCAATCTGAGCCATCTGTAGAGAAAACACAATACACCTAATACTTTCTGAACAGAAACGCAGTCCTTTATCGTGTAAACACACCAAAATTCAACTCACAGTGTATTTACGCCTTGTATGTCGGCCACAACGACAGCAAATCCTTCCTCTGAAGCGGACACAACCCTGTCTGTCTGTCTGTCCTGTGTCCCAGTGTGAATCCAACGCTGAGGACACTGCTGTCAGTCTGGATAAACGCCCACACCAGGCTCTGGCCCACACGAACACTGCGGGTGCTTTCTATTGGTGCGCTTACTAGATTCTCCGACAGGTGATTGGCTAAAACGGCTGTCAATCACATGTCTAGCCCGGGAACTAGGATCACCTGTTGCTCTGTCTGTCCGTCACACTACTTTACTTTTGACATGAATGTGTCATGTGTCGTTATTGATCCAAGATAAATGTGGTAAGGGAACCCAATATTTTTTAAATCGATGTTCTTTGTTAAAAACGACAGGAGAGGCAACAAAGGTACATTTCATTTAAAAGTTGTGAATGCAAATGCTATAAAAAGGCACTTTTTACGTTGATCAGTAATGCATTGTATCAGCAAATGTCCAATACAGTTGATCTGACAAAATATGTCGTCCAAGAGCCCTAAAAACACTTCTAAATTCCAGCCATTTTACAAGCTTGATCCTTCACAACATTCACGGTATTTCTAGCCCACATTCAACCACACACGGATATTCAACTAGCATAGAAACACCACGGTATGCTAGTAGATTAGCTATCTTAATAGCCACACCAGAATAGCCGTTACAATTAAAACGTACCGGAGGTTCAGCGTGTCGAATCAGCGTGTTTTCCCTTTTCTGTCCGTTTTTGTGTAGAGAGAATGCAGTGTATGTGTCTGCAGAAACAGCGCCGCCCCATGCGTGTTTTTGTTTAAAATGATTGGTCAGAAAAGCAGGAAAAGCACCACGCTACTACGGCCCATCATGCATGAAGGAATGGATAACAAACACCAGAGGCTTACATAACCTGTCTCTGTTTTTAAGCTCTTGTGTAGCCTTTGTCGCAAATTGTTTATTTTCACGCAGAAATAAGTACTTTAACAAGAACATGGTCCTGTTGTGGAAGAAGTACTCTTTTAATAGTCAGAATACCACAGTGTAGACATACAAACAAGTTAAATTCATACATTTCTTAAGTATTAGCACTAAAATATATTAGAGTACAACACACGACTTATTATTCAGAATGTATATAGTCCAAGTATAATGAGTAATATTTATTATTTTAATTATTGATTAATTAATGCATTCATTACGGTATGCTTGTGGATAAGCTATCAAATCCCTCTTTTTTGTTTCTAAGCTAATTAAACATGTTAAAAATTGCCAATTTTAACTCATACTGACCACTCTTAAAATCTTTCATATAATGGAAAATAACAAGCAAGAGCTGAAACCTTTCAGATTTTGTTTAGGGTTTATTACATTGTTTTGTTAGCTTTTTCTTAAGTAGTTAAGTGCTAATTTCCTGAAGCTTACTTTATAAGACGATTTAACAGACTCGGATTAAGTTTATTGTTTTTCAAGGATTTTTCTTAATTTTACTATCTGTGTTTTCCATTTTAAAGATTGTTCACAACTGCCAATACACGTTTGAACCTATGATTTGAACACAACAGCTCTGGTCAGTATCTTTATTTGCCATGCATGAGATGGAAGATTACATTACATTTTTCAGCATTTGACTGGATAACAGGGGATTCAAATAACACAAACACATGGCAGCGTGTGGGTCATGAGGTTTAATGCAGTGACTGATATTCTTTTCATTTTATATTTAGTCTGCGAGTTATGCCCAGAGTCACGGATTACTCCTTGAACGCATATGTTCAGCTATTTCAGATATGCTTCGAACATGTGCAGGCTTCGCGTGTTTATAATTCTTGGGGAACCGGGTGAGCAGCTGTCCGTGGTCAGTGGGCGTCTTAATGTGGTTTTATGACCTTTATGACCCCCAAAGTCCCTGCATGTTGACCGCCAGAACCTTAAAGCTACTAGAATCTCCAAATATGTCCCTATTTGATCATTATCAGGGATATGTACATATACATTTGATTTTTAAAAAGGTAAAAAAGACAAAGTTAGGATCTATTTTTCCATGATCTTGAGAGTTTCTCTTCCACACGATCCAAGAATGCACTGTACGCTCCTCTTCTGCATCTGTGTCTCTGTGAAACAAATATTCAACGTCAGTATTAAAACAGACGAAGCCCCAAACTGTCTAAATTGCAGTTAATAATAAAGATTACAATTATATTCAAATATAACAGGCAGCTTCAGTCAGGAGATCTAAATTAACAGGGTGTGTTTCCGCTTTCTACATCACCAGATGCCACATGTTTTTTTGGTAGGAGTAATTAGTAGGTTAAATGTAAGTAGAGCTTTTATTTTATTTTCTATACCACACTATAAGAGTAATCCATTACAAGAAAACCAACTAACTGACACAATTTGACATAGTATTTTTTTATGATGCCAAAACACCACTGACAGTATAGGAAGCTGATTTTGGAGGCCAGAGCAGCGGAGGGAGTATGAGCCTCGCATCCCATCTTGGCTCGGCAGCTCTATATGTGTCCATCCCTTTCTCGGTATCACTTGAAGTTAGGTCTGACCTGGTGGTAGTGTTTTGAACTGGAAAAATGTAATATATTCATTCATTCAGTACAGCACACATGGAAATATTCAGAATACCATATTCTTAGACTTAGATTGATCGGAAATACACTCAAAAAATGACAAAACATGAAGTTAATCCACTCACTAATGTCCAAGTGCTTCAACTTTAAATGCAGGTTACCAGGATCTCTTTCGTATGTAGTAACTATGTCTGGAAGGTCCTCATTGAGCTGAAATCAAAGTTGTTTTATTTACTTACTTTTGTGTTTAGCGCCATCTTGTGGACAAATCAAACACTACAAATGCTATATTCTCAAATGTAAGACATGACCCTGTCTGCTTTTTTCGATTCATCCTATGTGTTCCTCACAAATATGAACATTTGAATGTACACGAGAAACTTACAGAAGAAGTTATAAAACGTATTATTGTTTGCAGACACTTACCGGTCTGAAGTTATGTGGTTTTGGGTTCTTGTAAGGCCAACAAAGGTACTTCCCAGTCTTGACAAACATCAGCTCGGACTCAAGAGAATCGGGAGGCCTGTATGATGTGAGGAACTTTGGAGACTCTTCTCTTCGGAAACCCTCATGTAAAACCCTCGGTAGAAATGTTCCAGTTTTCCTCTGTGCTTTACTTGAAGGTGGTACTGCTGGATTTGAATGTGTCTTTCTTTCTTCCTTCTGAGGAACTGACAGAGACCTGTACAGTTTAAGAGAGAAATCTGGCGGTTTGATCCACACGTCGCTGTGGCTCTCAGTCTCGGGGTCGGGGAGTTGAAACCATTTGCTCCTTGCATACGAGAGATGCTGAGTAGCAGAGAATTCCGTTTTTTCTTCCATGCACACTTTGGACATCGGATGCAATAAACTGTATGGAGCCATGATTGTTGATTAACAAAGGTATTTGCTTACCTTGAATTCGCTACAGATATCCCCTGATTTGTCTTAGCTTAAATCCAGTTTCCCCTTGTATTGTTAGGATGTCAGGAACACAGTGAAAGGAGCAGACAGTGGTACAAGGGTTGATTACAGGCACTGAGGCACAACATATAAAAAGTGCTGCTTGGTAACCAGTGTCTTTAGTCTTCTTAACAAAAAGTGGGCTGAGCTCAGTGGGACAATAAAACAAAAACTTAGCAACTGTCCAAACAAAGGCCCTCCGAATAGAAGAAATCATGGCATCTTCTGTATTTACAATCGTTCTTTCAGGCTTGACAAAATAAATCTTTACATTTAGTTTCACTTTTACACATTAAGAAAATTATGTAAACGAATGCAGGACAATATAAAAAGATACTTATATCGTTTTAAAAAATAAAAACAAAGCAAGACAAGGAAAGATATTGAGAAAAGAGAGAGTAGTAAAGGGGCAATGTGAATAGACACACAATTAAATCAATTAAAACAAACAGACAAACGAGTAAATAAAAGTCAAGACAAACAAATATAAAATCTATAGAAATACCTCAAACTGTACTGAAGTACATTAATTATGTAGGTGCCCACAGAAAAAAGTGTGTATTCATTTGCCATGTTGGGATCCTTCCATTAGATGGCAGCATATCCTTCATTTGGTTGCAGTCAGAGTAAAGCTCATGCATTGAAAGTATAAAGAGATACCTTGAATTATTTTCATAGAAGCAGTCTTCACTCCTGTTAGTATTGTCCTTTTATAAACTGTAGTTGTAAAATTCCGACTGAGGCAGAGAATGTAAAGCACTGTAATAGAATTAATGAGATAATTGTTTGAGATAAACTGCCCTTGTTAACTTTACCAACATCATAAGTGCTTACAGTTTGCAAAGTGCAGCGGCGGGCCAGGACTTGGCGTGTAGAGATGATGCTTCTTCCAGACTCAGGGAGCGTAACGCTGACGTCTATAATCACTACATTTCTACTGACTGAACTTCAACAAAGGACAGGGACAAAGTCTGGAAAGAAGCTTAGCTTGTATTACCTCATAAATAGCCAAATATAAATATACGGTAAAACATTACCGTGCAGCACGCACTATATATCTAACTTTTGTACCTTTATTCTTTCACATGGTCCTTTGTTGAAGCAACCTTACCTTCTATGATGGATTTAAAATATGTTAGACATGCCTCTTTACATTTCTCTGGATGCTATAAATTATGATTATTATCCCGTTATGTATACATCACTGTGATCTTTATCAAACAGCTGTGTTTTTAAGATTTTCATCAAGTTTAAAGCTGTATTCATCAATATTTGTATATTAACAAAATTAATGAATACCTTTGATGGGGAAGTATTGTCTCCCAAAATCAGCAATAACTTCATCTAATCTATGTCTTGATCATTTTTTCAGCAAATTGTTTTGGTGTTTCTCAGTCTGTAACATTATGTTTTGATTTCCTCCCAGTGCTCTCATTAGCATTCTTTCGAGTTGTTTACCTGCCTCTAATTGGACAAAAATAAATAAATACTTCACAGAAAAATGGACGAGGCAAGTAAAATAGAAAGATAAATCAGCATCAGCAATAGTAGTCTATGGTTGTGGATATGTTTGGAATTATTACACAAAAATAACATTATACTGTATGTAGTAAAAATATTTTAATGCAAGTTTTTGATTGCTCTATACCTAAAGTACAACGTTTAAGCTGCTTTTAGCTTTTAAAAAAAATCATTTTAAGGCAACATATTTCCCTTGAGGAGTCATTGTAAACTTAGTCTTAGCTCCTGTATTGGTCCAAAAGTGTTATGATTATGATTATGGAAGAAAAACGGTTACATCAGAGGTCTGTGTTTCACCAGAGCCAGACAGACAGTGAGCAGAGCAGCTCCCCTCATGTAAACACGGTTCTGTACGAAGCAGAGTTTTCCCAGACAGTTGTTGCAGCAGTCCCTTTGCGTATCGACTCTGACAGCTGACACACGGGGGCAAAGGCAACAGGAAACCTGAGCTGAGAGCAAACAGCGCCTGTGAAGGAGCTGACCCCTCCAGCCCTGTTAAACCAGGAGCTGCCACCTTCAGGGGCTCCTCTCGACCCCTCAGCCCCGTGTCTGAACATCTCCTACCATTGTATCCAGTGACATTTACAGCCACTGCAGTCAGGCCTCGGCTGTAACAATTACAGGAGCCTTTTGTCAGACGTGACAGGCTGAGTGGCTTCAAAGACGTCTCCATCATGTCACTCTGACAACTTGATGGAGCCTAATTGCATTGTTGTTGGAGAAAGAGGAACAAGATAAATCATGCTGTGACACACAGAAGCTTTTTAAAAGATGGTTATGTAACTGCTGAATAAATTAGAAACAAGCTGAAACCGATTACTGTGCTGAGGAAAGCATCTTCCTGCTTCTCTATGATGTTGTGTCAGGAGGACCTCCATCTGTTTTTACTGTTATTGAGCACTGTCACTGAGGCAAGAGAGGATTTCTCTTTCTACCATCACTGCCCATTTCCTCAGATAAGAGGCTCCTTTTCCCTTTCATATTTGCTTTCATTTCAGGTCAGGCAGAGAAGAAGGTATACTGTAAATCAAGGAAATGTGATAAACCAGGAAATATCATAAATGTTGATAAATCACTTGCGTTTTAAATGTTCATTTAATGATGAAGAATCTTCCTTTTCTTCTATTTTTCCATCTTCATCCGCTTCAGCTTTTACTGATTTATTTTCAGATCAGGTATGTTTTTTTCAAAACCATAACAAAACCTTGAAAAAATACAAAATAACAATAACAGAAGTCATTATACAGTATGTCTAGTTTTGGTTAGAATTTAGATGTAGTTCAATTTGGTGAAAATAGTACTTTTGACAGAATTTAAAGGAACTGAAAACATGTTTTTTCAATCATGAAAACAGTTTTGGTTTCACACGATAGCTTTCTTTGCTGCCCTCACTTCCCTCACAAGTTTAAATTGGGAAGAATAGGCTTTGAAAAGATTATATATTTTGGTGGGCTAATCAGAGTATTGCAACAATCCAATAACAGTTTGTTTGTATTGACAGTTGTGTCTGACTCTGGTAGGATTGGGGGAGGTGTTACTGCATCGTGGAGTGTATGGGTCGGGGTATGTGGAGGGAGTCTGGAGGCTGCATGTCGGTGGTAAAAGCAGGAATAGCTTGTGTCATGACCCAGCTGCTCTCAGGTCACACTTGTCCTCTAAAGTATCTAAAACAAAGCAGCTCCTTCTCGCGGGCACAAAACAAACCCACCCTGAGCAGTTATTGCGTGTGATTTGCTCTTCACAGGTGGAAAGTATCATTAAGTACATACGTTTTTTTAAATACTGCACAATTCTGAGGTACTGTTACTTGTTACTAGTTTCTTTCATTACTTGCCCCTAGGAGTTTGGAGAAGTTTGAACCCAAGTCCAAATAACAAAGAGCTTCAATGTTCTCCATCATACGCCCTGAATGATGTACATGAGCCTTTAATGGCACTTTCAGACCTTTTTCCACCCTGTTTGATGCCATAACATCATCCGTGCGTTGGCCAAGACACAAGCAAAGGAATGATTACATGTAGACATCCAAATCTTCTCCACAGGGACTCAACAAAGGTAGTAGCCTAGCCTACCGCCGCACAGAGCCTTAACCCAAAACAAAAAGCACTTTTACCTTTAACTGAAAACAGTGCTGATTTAGACCTGTGCGGAATTCATCCTTTTAACACGTTATTCTTATTTTTACATGCAGATGATGGAGCGAGAAACAACAGTGAGGAAGACAAAAAGGTCAAATTGGTAAAGTGTGTACATGTTGAGATACATATCTGGCATGTATTCGTTTTGGACCGGGGTTTTAGGGCTGATTGATCTGTACTTAAATAATGTTCTTGTGCTTTTCTGCTCCTTATCCACTTTAAAGTTGTACAAACAGTTGTCTTGTCAGTGGAGGTTAGGGTAATTGCATAGAGTTTGCATTTCCTGCATCATTTAGCTGATATCACATTTCCCAGGGGACACTGCAGTGCTGCCATTACTCTCACGACGCATAACTGATTATAATGAGAGAAAATTGCACAAAATGAGCTCATGTGTAGATTATAGAATCAAACAAGCCATTTATCCCCATTTAGTTACCACTTTTCTTTGCTCCCTGGATGTAACTTGAAAGCTACAAACTCATTCATGCCATGTACTGTTTATATGGTCACTTGATGTTTTCCATATGGGAGATTGAATTGCCGGTTGTGTAAGAGGATGCATGAGCAGACGGGAAGAAATTGGGTTTCTACCTGATGGCTATTACAGGCTCTGAGCAGGTTGATGGTCCAGGAGATTTACGAGGGAGGGGTTATATCTCTCCTCGTGTGGGAGTCCGACAGACGAGCGTCTCACCAAGACATTCAGGCACCTCCACGTTGAGAGAAGACTGTCTACGACCTGCACAGCTGTCAGCCACTGGTCCTCTGCAGACCTGCAGGAAGGACTGTCTGAAGGGTTAGTCATCATCGTTAATCACAGATTATTGTCTTACTGACTTTATTGAAACTCAACAGTGCACTTAAATATTCCTCCTGCTTATTATTGGCAACAATCACCAGTCTAGGTTTTAAAGAATGGTTTCTACTTTAGAGTTAGTTTCTCGGTTTGAACAAGCTAAATATTTTAATATCTTAATAAATGTTTAATAATTTCACTCTCTTTACAGGCAAATGTATGGTGCCGGCCTATGAATACAAAATATATTATTTCCCCATCTTTGGCTCTGGGAAATGTTGGTGGGCATATTTTCATTATTATCTCAATTTAAAAAGCGAAATGAGTAACCACTTAATCAAGATATAAGCTAATCAAATGTTTAGTAGTAGCCCTAAATTGCTCTGTGAACATATTTGAGACAACATCTAGCTGCTTATATTTGACTGTATTCTCACCGTGATTTGAAGACTGCATCTCATCAATCGTTTTAGCTTTTATATTAGCATAACTGACCCAAATAACCCATTGTACACCTTATTCCTGGCTTATTCTGCTGCTCTTATTCAATAGTTTTCAACAGGACGATCCGCTCCAGCTCTTCTGGTACTGCCAGTGAAACTCTATATGTGAGTAGCCTGGATGAGTAAAACCGTGAGAAGGGAAACGAGCTGTTTGGAAAGAACCCGACTGTGATATCTGGCTTATCCAAAATCCCACTTGTTGGCTGAAGCTGTTTCCCTGAAAAATGTAGCATGTGGCCCATCTGTTTAAGTGGTTTGGAGTGTTGACTTGTAAAATATAACTCCATGATTGGACCATCAGTCTGCTTTTCCCCTTCTTTAAACATTGAGTAAACATTGCAACATGCAGATCATTTTACAGGCTTACTGTAAGTTGATGCAGATAATTGATTTTATACAAGCTTTGAATAACAGAGCGCCCAGTGATGAGAGTGAGAGTGAGAGTCCATAATGTTTGAATAGTTAATGCTTTACCCTAGTTTGTCCCTTTTGATTATAATAAAAGTATAATTGAACCTTTGACCTGTGCCGTTATGTCGTTATTCTGTGCATGCTTTTTGACCTTTCACCTTTTTCAATGAACATCCTGTCCTTTATAATCATATTTAAGCTTTTACTTTATGTCAAAGCGTTTTACGTTTTACAGGGAATCCAGAATTCAACAGCAATTCACATTTTGAATCGCACCAATTGTTCTATTGAGTGGCTTAGTATTATAGTACTGCATCATACAATATAAGGATAGCTATATATATATCGTAAAAAGCACTCATTATTAAAAGTGTTATATATATATATATAAATGCAATGCAGTCAGAATACAATATATCCCTGGGAAAACAACTGAAGTAGCCTATCAAAAAGCATACAATGGACAGTCAGTATAATTGTGAACTTGCTAAAATATAGGTATTGTAAATATTGGCTACTGAGTTACATCCACCACTCCCAGCTCTGGGTGAAAGAGATGTTCATTTTTCTCAGATCAACACACAGATCTATACATCTTTAGCTTTTTTAATTAAACCGATTAAACATTGTGATCTTTGAGAATAAGAGCTGCATCTTCATTGTGCTGTGACCCGTGCTGCTCAGCGGCAGATGTGTGCAGCTGTGTGTGGATGTTGGGGCACGCGGCTGATGCCCCTCCTAACGCAGTGTGATGCTGCAGCCCGGCGCCTCTGATCAGCCGACAGCTTCTCCGATCACTCCCACCAACAGTGGCTTCAGCAAACCTCAAGTTCGCCCGGAGTTCCTCCTGCTGCGCTTGTTTCTGCGCTCGGAGCTTGGAGCTGTTTGGTTAGAAGATTGCGCGCTGGTCGCATCATGACGATGGGACTTGAAACCGTTTCCAAACTTCTTACGTGGGTTGTGTTTTTACTTCCTAACGCAATGCACGCACAAACAGGTAAGCGACCACCTCCAAGTAATTCAAATATGTAGTCTTAAAACGCGGTAAAGGAGTTGCGCAATCACTGTTTCCAGAAATGTTACATACAATTTGTTAAACTACTCTCTGCCGTTTCCCTCGGTAATTAAAACAATGCAAACCAAAAGTGGGATTACAAATCGGATTTAATTACTGTATACCAAGGAGTTTAAAGTACTGAGCTTCCTCTTTGATTTGTTGTGTCCATCTGCCAAATAGAGGCTGACACCTTCTCATCCATCATGTCATCCAAGGCCACATACCTCAAAGTCTCATGGCCACAGTGTAAGGTATTGTGCTGTCATTGGAAACAGAGGGTCGCCACTCACTGACAGGTAGACAGGATGTGAACTCTCACAGTTCCTGTACAGCTGATCAGGACTGAGGCCACCAGGTGTTGAGAAGGAGGTCGCTCCATTGACAGCCTTCACAACTCCTGTGGTTTCATTCAGTGGCTCGTCTGCCTGTCACTCAGCACTGAGGCAGACTCAGTCAAAGTCACCATTAACTCTGAGGCAACACAACTTATTAAAAGTTGGCTGATATTTCTGGGTCACAGTTTGGATATTTTTCTGTCTCTTCGCTCTGGCAAGCTAAAATGACTGTGTTATGTCAGAGGTTGCCTTGGCATGTTCCTCGACAAAGATGTTCAGGTTTTATTGTATTGGCTGTTCTATCCCAAAGTGCTTAAACTGTGTGCTTTAGAGACATTAACCTGCTGACCTCAGTTCAACCTTTAGGAATTCCTTTCACTCTATTAAAGCTTCGAAAAAGATGTCTATCATTTTGATTAGATTTTTCTGTGTCAAACACATTACTTTAGAATTATTCAAATAAAAAGTTTCCCTCCTGATTTAAATGAATTTGACCTCAAATTGACAAGTTAAAGTCTTCGCAACATTCCTATGACAAGCTTTAGAACGTTTCCAGCACATCTTTACCACAACCTGATGAATACAAAGTGCCTTCTCCCCCTTATATTACAACTCATGTGCAACCATATCTTAAACATCAGCAGTCACATCCTGCTGGGAGCGACCAGCTTGCTCCCTTGTGCTGCTGTTTAAGGTTATGTTATTATATTATTAAGGCTCTGGTTATCATGATAGTTTAAAGAGCAGAGAGAAGATGAGGGGATTTATATGTTGTAGTTAAAACCAGTGGACAGCAGTTGTAATACCTCAAAACCTTACCTGTCTATGAGGTCCATTAGTAGACTCACAGGTTTATGTATATTGATATACTTAATGCCAATACGTTGTTCCAAATTCAAGCAACAAGGTGTTGAGAATGAAGTCTGTCTATCGGCAGCTTTGACAGCTCCTGTGGTCTCTCTCAGTGCCTTGTCTGTCTGTCACTGGCAGACTCAGACAGACTATCATTCACCTTTCACGTAAACTCTCAGGGCCCGAAAACGTTGCTGCGGTGCACAGACGCTCGCTGTACTTCTTAGTTACAGCTCGGCTCTTTGTGTTCCTCTCTGCTTTCATCTTAATGGCCATTTGCTTTTACGACATGTTTGAACCTATAACTATAAAACTAACTATAACTATAAATGTTACATATTTGATGGTCTTTTTCATATTTGCTACATTTTTCTCCGCTTTTTCAGTGAATGTATCCATAACCTGATCTGATAATATCATGCATTCCACATTTCTCATTTCAGTGCATTTTATGTTCTGTGTGTAAGCTTTTCAATTCAAGATTTGTATCTTGAACACAGAGGAACTGGGCAGTGGGTTTCCACACGTTACTATTTGTCCTGTAGAAAGCTATACATTGGTAGTGCTTACTGTATTCTGTCTCTCTACCTGGACTTGCAGAGCTTCCTCCAGAGTGTGTGTCCGGGGGCCACTCCATCCTCCAGGACCCCTACCGCAGCACCACCTTCAGCTCCAGCTGGGTGCAGCAGTCGGCCCTGCAGGAGTTCATCTGCGACCACTCCCTCTCTCCGGGCTGGTACCAGTTTCAGATCTTTGATAAGCCGGCCAGCATGCCCACCGAGTGTGTGGAGGTAAATGATTTACATACACCGATTCCTGTTTCATTCATTGTAAAACATCCCTTGGTTTTCATTCATGTATTATATTATACAAATTAAACAGCAAAGCTCTAACTACATGTTGGGCTGGTAGGTGGATTTAAGAAAATTTAACAGAGCCAAACAAGCTGTGTTCTGCTTTTATGCTAAGCTAATCTTACCTTTAGTTGGCTTTAGTATCATATTTAGCATACAGATATTAAAGTAGTATTGATCTTCTCATACGTATATTAAGATGTAAAAAAAAAAAAGTGAAAAAAAGGGAGAAGGGGTCGGATTAAATAAGTGTAAACTTCTTCCGACCCCTTTTCGGACGTGTAATTAGCTAAAGTTTTGTTGTTTATTGTTATCAGACAATGATACTACAGATTATTCAATTATTATTTAAATATTTCGTTTAGTTATTGCATTCATTTGTATAGTACTGTATCATGTCTGTATCATCTTTTGTTTCATTTGTATTTTCTTTGGTTTTACACGCTCGAAAAAAATAAATAAACTAAACTAAACTCATCTAACTCTCAAAGCCCTGAACCAGTGAGTTTCCAAAAATCTCTTGACATGTATTCAGCTGTTCTTTACATCTGCAGGATTTGCTGGACTGAAACTTCGGCAGTCATTTTGCTTTGTTTGTAGTTTCACCTCATCAATCGTGGGCTTAAGATACTTAGTCAGGGACTCCAAACTGTCAAACTTTGATCTACAATTTCACCTCTCTAACCCTTCAGCTGCTTTAGCTCATCATCTGCAGCGAAGATGTGGAGATTGTGACATACAAAAGGTATATTGTATGTTGACCAGCTGCAAAGCATTTCCTTACAAATGGGTTTAAAGAGAGGGTTTTCTGTCTTGCAAAGACAAAACAATATAGGCAACATTTTTCAGTTCGCTCTGACTTGTGGGACTTTCTTTTGCAGACACATTGTGTAAAATCGCACTAAATCAATTGCAAGTCAGACTCCAGGAATCCAATTTTTTCTTAACCAACTTTGACCTCAGTAAAGGTCACACAATTCTCATGACCCCCGCATTTTGATTTAATCAAGTCAATAACTTTGGTGTTCTCTTTTTTAGGGAAGCATGTGGTGAACGAGGGCTGATCTATTCCAAACGTTTGATTTAGCTTTGTTAATTCAAACATCAATTACTTCAGAATCTCTAACTCCCAATCTGTGATCTCATGTGTGGAAACTCTCTGTCCTCTCCTCAGTCTTTGTGTCAAAAATGTATTTGTGCGTGTTTGCGTGCATGAATACAAATGCATTTGAGGACACACACATGTATGTTTGTGTGTTTGTGAGTACACATTTTTGAAGGACAGTGCAAGGAGAGCTGGAATGTGTCACCCTGGGCGATGGATAGACTCAGGAGTGGGGGAAGCGAGGGAGAGAGGATCGCTGTGAACATGTGTGACATTATAACCACCTTTGGTCCAACATGCAAAGAATACACCTTTTCCATTTGTCCTTATTATTCTAAGAACACTAAAAGCTTTAATTAATATGCCCCATGTTCTCCTCTCTATCTCTTTCTGAACATCCAGGTGAACCACTGTGGGACTCAGGCTCCTGTGTGGCTGTCCCTGGCTGAAGGTGAGGCCCTGCCGGGGCCCCTGGAGGTGAGGCAGCTGATGGCCTGCGCTGCCTGGCAGCTTTTCCCAGGCACCGGCAAAGACTGCTGCATGTTCCGCATCCCGGTCACCGTGCGCAACTGTGGAGACTTCTATGTTTACCTGCTACAGCCAACGCAGGGATGCATGGCATACTGCGCTCAGGGTATGTCCGGACAAATAGTCCATTATTTTCTCATCATTTTCTCTTAGAGCGATTACAAGCTGTTTCAAGAATGAACCTCTCATTTTTGCACCCTTACACACTTCTGTGCTGTCAGACGGTTTGTTAAGTTTGGTATAAAGAGGGAAGTTTGTAAAATACATGGAACTGCACATAACAAGGTCTGTGGATTATCTTGAGTAACAATGTCATCATTTCTTGGAAAGAGACATTGGTGTCAAGTTTTTTAAATGTATTTTCTTGGTGCTTTGGGCTCCATAAACCAAATTTCACCTAGTTCCATTATATCAGAAATAGGGCAGAGATCTCAACTAGCACTAGAAAATAAACAATTTTTTTCATGTTATGATGAGGTTGTGTTACTATCATTCGAACATGATACCATAGTGCCACCATATAGGCAGGAAACAACATTATCCTCTTGAGAATAAGACTGCACAAGATTAATCAGTGTGAGGCTTGAACTTGGTTTTGAGGATATACATCAAGACTTTTCAGACAAAAAAATCCTAGAGTCTCTGCTCTTCAAAGAAGAGGAATCTGTTATGTTATTAATGTTGATTAATACATGTAGCTGATGGTGTTATTGCTTTCCTATTTATCTAACAGAGATGTCGGACACTTCACCCGCAGCGTCGCCGAGCTGTGGCCCTGACGAGGTTAACGTTGATGGAACATGTACAAGTGAGAATCCTGCTACTGTGTTTATGGCTTACGCTTGTCTCCTCGTGTTAGGTCAAACACCAAAACAATCAGGAGGTCAGGGAGTTGCCATGCGGTCAGGAATGCACTGGTGGCCCCTCACCACTCCTCTTAATGAGCTGAGCATGTGTCCCGGCGTCCGCTGGGCCTCGTCTCCATGGCGACAGCCCTCAGACAGGTTGTGAATTACGCCAAGGCAGGTTTTAGGAAGCTGGCAGAGCTGGAAAGGAGAAGGGAGGTTTATTCAAGAGATGAATGAAATGTCACTGTACGTTATAAGATTCAATAACTTGTTTCATACATAATAACCCAGTTTTCTATGATTTCCTAGCTCTCTTTCTAGATTTAAATTCAGACAGCGGCGCTTTCTGAATATGTTTTGTATAAAACTGCTCACTTTTATGAATTCATGTTCCTCAGCTTAAGCTATTGTCCTCTACTTACAGGTTTGCAACACTGGGTCAACAACACTGTATAACTCAAAAATACATAAACACATTAACGAAATACTGTAGACAAAGTTCTCTCATAGTTCATACCATGGCTATTAACATGTTGCTAAAACAGCCTCCACACTTCTGTGAAGACCTTCCTCAAGATATCTGACTCTGAATGGTGTTGAGGTCAGGGATCTCTGCAAAAAACATTACTTTGTTTAACTGGCTTTAGTTCACAATGTTGTGTTTCAACAGGGAAAAAGCCTTTCAGTTGCCACGAGGTATAACCTTAATTAATTGGCTTCCTTTTCCACCTCTGTTGTGAGAGAAACCTGTGCATATGTATAATTTAAGCTAAAACACATGGTCCACTGACTCATCCACCTACTCTTTGTTCTTTCTCCACCAGCAAAGCAGCCTCCCACTCCATCAGCACCAGTGGTTGTCTCAGA
Organism: Pseudochaenichthys georgianus; assembly: GCF_902827115.2. Lineage (NCBI taxonomy): Eukaryota > Metazoa > Chordata > Actinopteri > Perciformes > Channichthyidae > Pseudochaenichthys > Pseudochaenichthys georgianus. Next base: position 30,911,994 of record NC_047518.2, read on the forward strand.
GGTGACAGGAAAGTCGGTGTTCCTGAAGTGCAGCTTTAGCAGCAGCTCCAACAGCTCCCTGGGATACGTGGTGGCCTGGTCCCGCCTCTCACCTGAGGGCAGGAAGGAGGAGCTCAAACAGGAGACCACCCTCCAGACCTTCGCCTTTATCGAGCTGGACGGCTTCAACCTCCGTCTGGGGGACAAGGTCTGGTGCAGAAGCTCAATGTGTTTCACTTGTAGTTTTAAAAGTGGACTAAAAGTGGTTTCCAAAGACAAAATCAAGCACATTTATTTTGCAAAATACGTGAAAAGTAATAAACAGTGCAGTTTCAGGAAAACTAACACATATACATCAGAATGTTTATATAGACATCATTCAATAATAAACAAAGGCTAAGTAAAGCTAATACTTAACCTTTACTCCTGAAATGGTCCTGACTCTTTTCATCATAGGATTACAACAATTAGGAAATAGGAATAATCAAGGACTGTCTTCCCTTTTATTTGCTGCACGGTTACTTCCACGTTCTCTTTCCCTCTCTATTTCGCTCGCTATCTTTCTACCCCTATCCCTGTCTCTGTTTTTCCCCCTTTAAAATGCAGGCATAATTGTTTTGATCAAATCCTCTCCCTCTCTTAGATCTACTGCTCGAGCTCCAGTTTCTTCTTGGACTCGCCTAACATCCGTGGTGCTTCAGTGGAAAGTCTGGAGTTCTTTGCCGGGATTAGGGTATATCACAGTAATCTCAAATTGTCTATGTGTGGTGCCTCTTGATGAACAGTATGTGTTTGACCACGACATTATCTTTGCAGTATAGAGAGACACATCTGTGCACTTGTTTGTTTTTGCATACATGTCTGTGTGTTTTAATGATATTCCTGTAAAAATCTGCCTAAATCCTCTCCCTCTGAATGTAATGTGTTTGTGATTCACATTGTTTAAGAGGGCTGATCAGTTTAATACCTGTTTTGTGCAGCTAAGACCAGAGGTGAGCAGTGTGTCTGAGGACGGGAGGCTGTATGAGCTGCTGGTGGAGAGCACAGTTCCTGTCCCATGTCTGGAGGAGTCGTCCTCCTCTGCAGAGCCGTGCACTCTGTCTTTACAGCTCAGCACCAGCAGCAAAGGTGAGAGCTCAGAGCAAGATAACAATCATAGACTTTATTTTTCCATTTTCTGTTATACCATCATGAAAATAACTACTATCTTTCCCCCTGTTTTGTTACAGATGACGGTTTGTTGGGTGCAGATCTGTCTCTCTCGTCCTGTGTGGTGCATCTGTCCCGGGGCCCCTGTACAGACGGGGTTTGCAGCCGAGCACTGATCCACTTCAGCCCCGTCACTGACTTTCATAAAGACAGCAACAGGACGACTCAGATCTCTGTTAAATCTATCGTCACACAGAATTCTCTGTGGAATGGATACTCACCTGAACCAGTCGAGGTAAACAGATGATGTTGTCCCGGTGGAATTTGAACACATGTTATTAACCTTGTGATTATTAATTCCTGAGGTTTGGATTTTTATTCATAGAAAAGAAAAAATGTATTTGTCATTCCAGATAACTGTGAAGGATGTCCCTTCAGCGTTCTGCTACTCCTTCACTGATCCTCACATTATCACATTTGATGGCAGGTACATCAGTCTCTTGTTAGGTTGAAAAGGGAATTCATTTAATCTGTATTCTAAACTGTTCCACATACAATTCAACAGATTGAATTGTATGTGGAAGTTTTAAATTGTCAATAGTGAATGCACTGTACCACAATAATATCTAAGGGTCAATACAAATTAGGGGTCATCCATTTTGTGAATATTTTTCTTGTTTTACAGGCCCTATGAGAACTACCAAGTCGGCACTTTTGTCCTCTATAAGAGCACTTTGAGGCCCTTTGAGGTCCATGTTCGTCAGTGGGAGTGTGGCAGTGTGGTGCACGCCACCTCATGTGTGTGTGGATTCGTGGTGCGGGACGGCGGCGATGTCATCGCTTTTGACATGTGCAACGGAGAAATGGGTGAAACCAAACCTCACCTGTCGTTGAAGAACAGAGACCTGACCAAGAGCGGCATTCGCATCACAGAGTCCTACCAGGGCCGCAAAGTCACGGTGAGGACCAGTCAGACACTGAATATAATGAATGTTAAACAACCTGTGCAAAACTACAGAGCACGACCAGCTATTTGTTTATTGAGGTTTATCTATTCACAAAAAGCCATCAAATATGTGACAAACTCATCCAAAATCTAGCTGGATCTTTCGTTGTGGATAAATCGCATGCGCTCGGTCTTCATTTGATTGTCCTGAATCTTTACCTGTTCGCAGATCACCTTCTCGTCAGGAGCGTTTGTTCGTGCAGACGTCTCAGACTGGGGGATGAGTCTCACGCTGAGAGCTCCCAGTTCAGACCGGGGCCACACTGAGGGTCTGTGTGGGACCTACAACGGCCAGCCAGCCAACGACCTCCACTCAGCAGGGGGCGCCATACTGGAGCATCTGCCTGCTTTTATCTCAGAATGGAGGTCAGTAATTTTAACAGTGAAGTATGGGTCAGTTTACACAAAAGCTTTGATAGTTGATGCTAGGAGCAATTCTTCCAAGAATGCCGCTGGCATGTTAAAGGACAGAATGGACAGATAGGAGGTCATTTAAGGTAATTCATATATGAATGTAAATTAATATTTATTTTTAGGTAGAAAAATATATTGCAAATTCTTGAGGGATTGTTTGTAATTTTTGCGTTTGGTTAAAGGTTGTTAATAAGATGACTATCTTGTTTCTTCATACTTGAATTTGGATTCAGAAGTCTGGAAACTATTGTGAAGTATTAGCTCTTGAGCTAAACACATATTTTTGCTAACTAACTTTTCAGGATGCCCTTTAAAATAGTCATACTGGTGCCTAGTATCTTCTACAAAGCTTTGTTCTAGCATACATCATCTAGAAAAAAAGACCTATGATGGTTTCTGTAACCAAAAACCCGGGGCCACAAAGTTTCAATTTGGGTCATAAATTGAATACTTGTGCATTTCTTAGAGAGTCTGCCCTTGTCATCACAATATCAACCATGGTAGCACAGGGCCTCTTACTGTATCAATCAAAGAGCCTCCTGTCAAACCCTGTTTCATCCTTCCTGACGTCTCCTCCTTCCCTCTGTCAGGCTTCCCCCTGGCAGCAGCCTGTTTGACACCGTGCCATCCCATCTGAGCACACCGAGCCCCCGCAAGTACTGTAACTGCCAGTCGGGGCCCCACCTCACATCTTCCAGAGCCCGATCTCGATCAGTCACCTCCACCGACTCCCTCTGCTCTCATCACGGCAACGTGAACCTTCAAAGTGTCATCCCCACTCTGGACGTCACAGCCGAGTACATCAGCTCGGTGGAACTACTCAAAGGCGGAGGAAGCGACAGACAGCCGCTGCCTCCAGGTCAATCCAGTCAAACCCCCCAGGGCAGAGGCAGTAACTCTCAGCCACGTGAGAGAAGTTTCTCCCTGCGAACCTCCAGAGATGGAGCTTCGACCCACCGTCACATTTCTAACTCTTCACACCAAAGTCTCAGCCAGTCTGATCTGGAGGGCTTCTCCTACTTTTTCCCAGAGGACCACGAAGCAGCAGCTCAAACAGACTCTCCTCTAACGTGGCCCACACCTTCTGGCCTGACGGAGCAGCAGGCCAGGACTCAGTGTCAGCAGGTGGTGGCCGGCTCCAGCATAGCGTTGGGATGCGGCCGCCTGTTAGAAGAGGCAATAATAAGCCGCGTGGAGGCCATGTGTGTTACTGACCTACAGCTGAAAGATGACCAGTCATGGCTGAATGCTACTTTACCACTGTTGGAAAATGAGTGTGAGAGGAGGCTGATAGAGGAGAGGAGGAGAGAAGAAGAGTTCCAGGATGTTCTGGCTGTCCTCAAATGTCCCAATCTGTGCAACGGGAACGGCCAGTGCTCAGAGTGGGGTTGTGTCTGCTTCCCAGGATTTGGATCATATGACTGCAGTGTGCTGTCTGGTAAAATACTACTCATACACTGACACAGACACACTGGTTCTAAAGAGGTACAGTTACAAGAGGGATTTAAGTTAGATACATTTTGTTTCTACTGGATTGGACCGCTTAAAATATCTATATAAAAAACATAGTTACAGCTCACCTCAAATTAAATAAATAAAAGAAAACTACTTTAAATTGAGCACACCCTCACCAAAAGAACATTTTAAGGCATCGCTATGTCATATAGCCTAACTGTAATATATGTATCAGTTACTTGAAGACATCTATTTTTTTCTACAGAACAACTGTAATAATAATAATACATTTCATTTCCAAGCGCTTTTTCAGGTGCTCAAAGACGCTTTACATTGCAAGACATAATGGTTTGTGATGTTCAATACATTCTCAGGTCTAACAGTTTATGTACTTTTTGTTGTTGATATTGTGAAGACCAGATCCCAGAGATCACTGAGCTGGAGAAGGAGGGTCTCTGTGACGTGCGACAGGGAGACTGCTCCACCATCCAGGTCTACGGTCAAGGCTTCAAGGACTCCTACGAGCTCAAGTGTGAGTTTGTTAAAGAAAAGGTACACAGCTTTTCAGCTTCTTTTTCCATTATTCTTTCCATCCTTGTTTGCACATTGTCTTTGCTATGCAATCATCCTCTTGTCTGAACACATTTTTAAAGCTTCAAGTTATACATTATTTTCTTTTTTTGACACATGGAAGAACAATTGAGAGGAATTCAGATTGCATGTGTTATTAATTCTGATGTTTTACAAATAAGGAGTCAAATCCAGAGAGTGGGGGAGGTGTTTTTAACAGACTACTTCGTTTGGCACATTTATGCAACTTTATTTTGTCTTTTCTTCATGCATTTAATACTTAAAAGAATATCCCTTAAATGTAAAAATACAAGCTATTTGGATATAAGTCCAGTTCACCTGCTTACACAGCTCAAAATATCTGGCAGTTAACATGAGGATATAATCAAAGCATGGCACGGACTGAGGCTGTTATATACATCTAGTGATGTAGTGGGGATGGTACTGCGTGGAAATTCTTCACTATACAATACAATTGTATTGTATTGTAGCCTTTATTTAACCAGGTGAAGCCCCTTGAGATCAAAAGATCTCTTTTTCAAGGGTGACCTGCAGGACATTAGTTACACATGTAACATAAAAACAACAGAACAACAATAAGGATGACATACAACATAATGTACAGGGTACAGTTTACAAAACTCTATTTACAGTGACAGGTACCATGAGTATCAAACAGCATGTCACCCAGCCGAGTTTTAAAATGATGCAGGGGAACCAAAGTGCTCAGTTTTAAACAGGTTTGCAGACTGCTCCAATTTAGTGGAGCTGGACATCTAAAAGCTTTCTTCCCTAAGACAGTCCTAGCACTTGGCACATTTAATAAAACAACATCATGAGATCTCAGGCAATACGTACTTTCAATTCGTCGAGAGATCAGAGAACAGATATAAAAAGGTAGTTTACCCAACATGGCTTTGTAAATGAACATGTACCAATGACTGAGCCTCCGTACAGTTAGTGAAGGCAGACCTGCCTAACAAATCTCAGAGCACTGTGATACGCAGCATCTAACTTTTCCAGGCAATGGGCAGGTGCATTCATATACATCAGATCACCATAGTCCAGCACAGGTAAAAAGGTCACAGTGACTAGCCTTTTCCTGGCTTCAAATGAGAAACAGGACTTGTTCCTGTAGAAGAAACCTAGCCTAACCCTCAGCTTTTTAAGCAGATTAGTGACCTGAAGTTTAAAAGTAAGACAATCATCAAGCCAGATACCAAGGTATTTGTAACAGGCAACAACTTCAAGTTTTGTTCCTTGCGTAGTTACAATATCTAAAACAGGCTCTGGTGTCTTCTTTGCTTTAGAAAAGAGCATTACCTTGGTTTTATCCACATTTAAAAGAAGCTTTAATTCAGAGAGCTGAGTCTGAATAGTGTTAAAAACAGCCTGTAATTTAACAACAGCCTCTTTAATGGAGGGACCTGCACAATACATTACAGTATCATCCGCATACAAATGTAAAGTAGTTTCATCCACATTATCACCTAAACTGTTAATATATATGGAGAATAAAAGTGGTCCTAAAACAGAACCTTGTGGTACACCATTAGAAATGTTTAACCACTCAGAAGACAGTCCATCAAAATGAACACATTGAGAACTTTCAGAGAGGTAGTTCACAAACCACCCCACTGCAAGGCTGGATATGCCAATACTGAGTAGCCTCTGCTTTAAAATGCGATGATCAACGGTGTCAAACGCTTTGGAAAGGTCAATAAACAGAGCTGCACAACTCTGCTTATTATCTAAAATACTAGTAATGTCATTTACCACTTTCATTGTCGCAGTGATGGTGCTGTGTTTCTTTCTGAATCCTGACTGATGTTTAGACAGGATGTCATTTATACATAAAAACTCCTTTACTTGTTCACTCACAAGTCGTTCGAGCACCTTAGCCAGAACTGACAATTTAGAGATTGGCCTATAGTTATTTAAAATAGTTGCCTCCCCTCCTTTCAGTAAAGGCAAGACATAAGCAGACTTCCATACTTTTGGAGTTGTATTTGTGCTGAGGAAGAGGTTAAAAAGAGAAGTAAGAGGTGGAGCAATACAATCTGCAGCTATCTTTAAAAAGAAAGGTTCTACGTTGTCCGGGCCAGCCGGTTTCCTAGGATCTAGTTTAGATAATGCTTCATGAACAACATTGACAGTAAAAGGAGTAAAACTGAAAGGGTTTTCCAGACCACATTGTTCAGAGTCACGGATTGGGGTGTTCAGAGAGAAGCAGAGTTAGTCACAGAATCAAACATAGAACCGCAGGACACAAAATGCTCATTAAAGCAATTTAGCATAGTGGCTCTGTCCGATATAGAGCCAGATGCTGTGGTAAGGCACGGAGGTAGCTCATTACGGATCTCACCGGTGGATATCGATTTTATTGCTTTCCAAAATTTCCTCGGCTTATTTAGGTTTTCTGTGGTAACTGACAGATAGTACTTCGACTTTGCACTTTTGACATGTGAAGTGAAGCTATTCCTTAGCTGCCTAAAACGCAGCCACTCTATCTCTGAGCCTGATTTCCTAGCCTTTGCCCAGGCCTTGTTTCTCTCATGAAGGAGACTGGACAGCTCAGCAGAAAACCAAGGATTGTCTCGTCCCTTTACTCTAAATTTACGCAGGGGTGCATGTCTATCAATGATCTCCATAAAACCAAGATAAAAATAAGACCATGCGGTTTCAACATCAGCACACAGATCGATTTTACCCCAATCAAAATCAAACAGATCATGCACAAAACCCTGCTCCACAAAATGTTTTTTGTCTCTCTTAATGATAATGCGAGGTTTAACCTTTTGGACCTTAGTGTCCCTAATTGTGGCTACAACACAGTGATCGCTCAGATCATTTGCAAATACTCCCACAGATGAATATTTATGGGGAACATTAGTTCCCCATAGACATTAGAATGAGATCAATTAGGGAGGATTTATTAGGGGACTTAATATTTGGGCGAGTAGGACTGTCAACAATCTGAGTAACATTCAATGAGATACAAAGGTTTTTAAAATCCTCTGACACTGCAGTTAACCAGTCCCAGTTTAAATCTCCAAGTAGCACTATTTCCTTGTAGTCTAGTTGTGATAAAAGATTTGCTAGTGAAGACAAGGAGTCTTTGACAGCTGAGGGGTGTCTGTAACGGCCCACGACCATGACCTGTTGACCCTTTGCCACTTCTATATTTATGGCTAAAAATTCAAATTGCTTACTGATCGATTTGGAAACTAATGCGGTTACACTGAACTTATTCTTAACATAAATGGCAACGCCACCACCTTTATTAGGCCGGTCGGTACGATACACATTATAACAATTTAAGGCAATGTCAGAGGCCAAAATAAATTTGTTTAGCCATGTTTCTGATAAAACAATGACGTCAGCGTCAGTCGATTTTGCCCAGATACGGACAAAATCTAGTTTACCTAACAGACTGCGCACATTCAAGTGGATGAAACCCAACCCAGACCTAGCTTTAAAATCAGCAGGAGTAGCGATCTGACTATTACTACTGGGCGGACCAGGGTTAGGTTGTACATTTCCTGACAGTAATAACAACAACAAAAACAGGCATCTTTTCCTCTTAAACGACACACATACATTGTCATCTAATTTAGAAACACCGGAAAAGTCTGCGAGAGTGTGATTAGAGCTTAAGAAGCAGTCCTGAAGAACCATCATCGCAGGAAAACAAAAAAATAAACAATAAATCCAAATTGTTGACGTCGGTATCTTCACAGGCTGCTAACCCCTTGCATCAAGTATAAACCATTTCAGCCTACATGCCCTTTTATCAATTCCCTATTCTGATAAAATAAAGCTGTCATCTCATTACTTTTGCATCGCTTATCACTCTCTCCCTCTGTGTCTCCTGTGAAGTTTGAAGATTGGGAGTGGGTTCTGGACGAGCCCCAGTTAGTCCCAGCCGTCTTTCTGGATACGACAGCTCTGGAGTGCAAGCTCCCCCTGGAGGACAGCTGGGGTCCTGCAGGCCTGGACCTGGAAACAGCATCACACAGACCCCTGGCCCGCTTGCAGATCAAAGTTTGTCACGTCTCCAACCATTTCTGTAATGCACAGCACAGCCTCGAGCGCTTTTCAAAATCTCAGAATTAGCATCAAACTTAAGTCATACAGATGTGAAGGTTTGCTGGAGGAACATACTTAGATTAATTGATTTTTTTATATGAAAATAATTGTACAGCAGTAAGAACATGTAAATATTGTTGGTAACATTTATCACTAAGAAGGATCTCCCTAGAATCAAATTTAAATCAAAGAGACATTTTTCACAGACTTTAAAGAACTGTATTGAAATATATGAGCAGTAAAACATTACTAACTGTGAGCAAAAACAGTTCATCTCTCTACAGTTCAGTTTATTTGTTTAATGCCTTTTCCCAGTGATCCACAGTAATCACGCTTCTGCTGATGGCAGGTTTCCAATGATGGCTACAGCTACAGTAACGCCAAGATTCTGACTCTGTATGACGGAGCCTGCCAGATCTGCAGCCTCGACACTGAAGTCCTCTGCACCCTGAGGGTAAGACAGCCTTCCAAAAAGTGATATTAATTTAATACATAGAGCCAATCTGAGCCTCTGCCAACAAGCCATTCAAATCTATGTTTGCCCTGCGGTTTATTTTTACAGATCTATGTTTTCTTCTAAATTGTAACGAAATACTTGTAGCATGGTTAGCAAATATCTTACAGAAATGCCTTATTATTCTGCTGTCATGTTACGCACATACATATACCTATGTAGCTCACTGTAGTAGGTCTTGGTTGAGTGACATATTTTCATGTTTCAAAGAATAATAAACATTGAACACGATTGTTATTTATTGTCCCTGCCTCCAGGAGAAAAGGTGCAGCATTGACGGCCTGTGTTACAGTGAGGGAGACTCCAATCCCAGCAGCCCTTGCCTCACATGTCGCCCAGACTCGTCCAAACACACATGGTCCATAGCAGAGAGTATGTATAATCGTTTCTCATCTGGTCCCTCTCACAGCTCAAGAAGTCTTGAATATAATGTACATTTTAAGATGAAAAAGTTTGTGATGTGTCACTTCCTCAGTAGAGTTGAGGTTGGATAGCCATCACTAAGTTTTTAGCTTGTATTTGCTCAGGGCTGTTGTGATAATCTGTCAGCAGCTCTGTGCAGATTGGAGCCATTGAAGTTGCTTTAGTCCCCGGGGCGCTGATATCAGGACAGCTTTAGCTCATTGTTACACTTTCAGACCAACTTTGCTACTTTAACCTCAAGTAGGTCAAACAGTGCTCACTCCGTTCAGAAGAAATGACAGAATATGTAGAAGTTAAATCTCTAATCTGCATCACAACGATAGAACGACACAGTGGGGATTATTGATAAGGATGATTCCAATGTTACCCCCTTGCTACACACCTGTAAAGTGTAGTGACTGAATCACTGCAGTATTGCTCCGCTATTGCATTGACAACATCTGTCCACAAATGCATACACAGAATCAAAAGATAAAAACAATCGCAGCTGCTAATATTTCCCTGGCCGATATATTTTTGTAAGCTTTGTCTGAAGGTATAGACTTCACTGAATCCCACATTTTCAAGCTGTTTGTCACCCAGCACATGAATTGTGTTTCCCATCAGAGAACGAGCCTCCAGTGCTCCAGTCGTTGCCGTTTCATCTCCGATCCTTCCTGGGGGGGGATTTCATCTATCAGCTACAAGCTCGGGACCCTGAGGGCTCAGTGGTGCGCTTCACCCTGGAATCGGGCCCTGAAGGGTCATCTCTGTCTCCTGATGGGCTGGTGAGGTGGAGGACTGAAACTACAGACACACACACTCTCCAGTTTACAGTGACGGACGACTGCGACGCTGAGACCAGAGCCTCCATACAGGTAATGTTTGTGTTTCTTTTCCTTGTGTGACGTAAACATATCTTACTTGATAAGTTCAAGTAGATTTGGACTGGATTTATGAGTCATGGGTTAAATTAAATTCTCTGTTTGAATTATGTGTTATCTTCTGTTCTGGGGATGAATATAAAATGAAAGATGTGGATGCTGTTTTTTCATTTGTTTTTATTATTTTGTTATTTTGTAATGTGTCTTTTGCAAATGTACATTTATTTTCTTTTAATAAGGACTTAAAAAAACATCTTTGGTCCATTAAATGAATAGATTATCCTTTAGTACAGTCAAATGTAACTTCTTCTAAGAAGCTTTATTACAGTCTATAAGCAAGGGTTGAGAGTAAGTCCTTTTACACAGGTATGTGAATTATTGGGAGTCCAAAAAAGTAACCCTTGTAGTCCAGAGCATTTAATCGACAATTACTTGTAGCTTCCTCCACTAGAGGGAGCTGATGAAATGTATTTCTCTGCTCATGGCCCTTCTTTGTTTTCACAACTTAATAACTCAGTTTAAGCACGCTTTGTGCTTAAGTAACAAAAACAAGTAAGATGTGAAAAACATTTTAAAATCTTTTTGATGTTTTATTTGTTTCATGTTAATGGATATTGTTGTCCCACAATGCAATGCATACAGGCAATGAAAGAGCTGCTCACAGCTCCAAATGCAATTTAAGGTTGGGCAGAAAAGCACGAGAAACAATATTAACTCTTGAGAAAATGTGATCTTCTCTGTTGTAGAGATAGTATATGGTTTACTTAGAATAGCTTTTTCATTTTTATATTTACCCACATTTTCACCAAAGGGATCTTTTTTGTTCATCTCTGTATGTGTTCATCGATTTGTTTTCATATTTCCCTTCTTTAGTGTATTTGATCAGTCACTAGACAACAAGTGTTTTTTTCTTGCATGTGTTATGATTTCCTCATGAGGGGTTGTTGTTCTTAGATTACAGACATGTTTATTTGTCCTCTTTCCTTCAGGTGTTTGTGCACTCCTGTGAATGTCTAAATGGAGCTTCCTGTGTGACCAACACCAACCTTCCTGCAGGCAGCGGGGAATACCTGTGTGTGTGTCTTGATGGATTTAAAGGTGAAAGGTGTGAGGTGGACGTTGACGACTGTAAACCCAACCCTTGTCGACTTGGCCGCTGCATTGACGACTCCAACTCCTTCTCCTGTATCTGCCCTGCTGGAATGACAGGTAGGGATTACACTGCAGAGCTTTTAACATCACGTATACAGTAACATTGATGGTTAACTAAGAACATTGGTTTAAGTATGGACATTATGGAGCCAGTTAGATACTGATACGGATACTGAGAGCCAAACGTTAAGCTTCTGTACTTTTGTCATGTTCAGGGTCAGTGTAGTAACAAGGTAACTTATTAGCCCTTCATTTAAGGAAATCTATCCCAATTTCTTCTCTTCTTTTTAAGTAATGTTATAATGTTTCAACTACATATTGACTGGTGTTTTTCTCTGCTTTCAGGCCATACATGTAGAGAAGATATAGATGAGTGCGTCTCACAGCCTTGTTTCCCTGGAGTGGGCTGTAACAACACGCTGGGCTCCTTCTTCTGTGGAGTCTGTCCACAAGGATACAGTGGTGACGGGAACATCTGCACACGTAAGTTTTCTAGCTTAAATGGAGGTTATTTAGTAGAATAAAATCATGGTTTGTTTTCATGCGTTTAAGAATAAGAAAACGCAAAAGTTCTACACCTGTCTAATTCTTTCTTTTGATACATGCACATTTTTTTGTCGGCTTGAGGCTGTTTTCATCCTTTTTGTTTCCAAGGAAACCAAGACTCTCCTGTCAAAGCATTGATGACACCAGCCAGAGTACTGAAGGTTTCATCGAGGCCCAAATCCTCGAGCCCGTCGCCCTGCTCCAGAAGGCCATGTCACCCCGGGGTTCAGTGTTTCCAGAGCACCCACGTCTCAGCGGGCTTTATCTGTGGACCGTGTCCTGCAGGTCTCCATGGAAATGGACGCACGTGCAAAGCTACAGGTAAGTCATTGTTTTATAAAAAAACTTGAAACTGCGGCTTGTAAAATAAAAATGGTGATATGCTCTGGGGTTTGGAATTGAACAGAAGGCTTTATTAAAAATATTTTTGGAAAATCCACAAGCAAGTTTGAAACACATTTGTAGTTTATCATATGTATGTATCATTATATCTATATGTATCAATTTATCATATAGAATAGTTTCCGTATATGAAAACCATTATTTATTTTTTTACATGACACTTATTTCTATGTGTAGGAGTGAAGGCTAATGGTACGCATAAAACCGGAAGAGCAACTAAAGGTTGAGAAAATTGGTTATTTTAGTTGCTCAAATAATTTATAATCTTTAAGGATAAGTAACAAAATTGAAAAAAGTCAAACAAAAGCTTTATTATGAATACTATGAACAGAAAGGGTCGACATTGCTTTCCTTAAAATGGGGTAGTTTGGATGAATTGGATCTGTTGAACACCCTTCTGATTTTACAAAATGGCACGATCCAATGTTCTAATGTTGACATACCGAGGCTAAATCTTTGTTAGATTTTTAAGTCATATCCTCTAACTCCCAGTATTTTACAGGGCAGGGGACAATCACCAGGGGAGGAGATGGTCATTTTCAAATCGTCAAATCAAATTCCAGCAAGGAATCAATTCCCACCTCCTCCTCTTCATCGTCCCCCGCCTCGCCCAGAAGACCCCCTGACAGCCGGAGACCAGAGGCCACCATGTCTAGTGTCAGGAGAGGTTATTTTGATGACAGAAAGACCAACCTCACCACTGTGCTGACAGTGGAGTCCCCATCTCTCCATGTGACCTGTGCTGACTCTCCCTGCTCCCCCGGTGTTCCCTGTGAGCCCACCCTCACCGGATCCTTCAAGTGCGGCCGCTGCCCGTACGGCTACACCGGAGATGGAATCATATGTGAAGGTACCGACTGGCAACGTGAACATTTCATTTTGTGTTTGTGACTATGATGTATAAACATACTTGTGCATGTTGCCACTATTGAGAAAAGGTTGTGGGTTTAAATGATCGAAGAAGAATTACATAAGCCCTCAATCTGCTTTTTTTTGTTTGACCAACATTTAAAAATGCCCACATTTATTCTAGCCACCATTGTTTGGGATTTCTTTTACAGGACACATTATCTAAAGAGGCGATTAGTTGTTTCAGTCTAACTTCTTAGTGCATTAGAGTGGCATGTTTTCCCATCATATGTGCATTTCTACAAGTATCCGTGTCATTTGATTTCAGCTGTTTGCAGGTACCAGTGTGGGAGGAACATGGCGTGCACTCTGCCCAACACCTGCACCTGCATGGAAGGCTACACTGGATACAACTGCCATATTGGTAAGATTATGTTTATTATTGTGCTGGAAACAAATGTATCAGTGTCAATACATGGCGATATACCAGCGGCATTATCACGCTTTATTTGCATATATTTTAATGTTTGTAGAGGAAGAGCCGTGAATGTGATTACTGTAGCATTGGGAATGAATTTCAATATATTTCTTGCCTTTTCACTGTGTTGCTAAATGTGTCACTAGTAGTGGATAAGGCCCTGAGGACAAAGTAAAGCGATCTGATTGTTCCACTTCCAGTATCACTCTTGTTGGCACCTCGGCAACTTACAGTGTTATGATAGTTAAACCTTGGAGCACTCTGCATGCTGTCATGGCACATTACTGTTAAATCACCTCTGAGGACTTGGCTCATTTATCCGTGTCTAATTTTGTTGCCACTCAGCCGTGTGTCGACCTGACTGCAAAAACAGGGGGAGGTGTGTGAATCCTAATGTGTGTGAATGTCCTGCGGGCTACAGCGGGCCCACCTGTGAGGAAGGTAACCTGAGCTCATATTCACACCTGTCTAACATGCTGACACGCACAGAATACTGATGTGAGTCCTTGTGTTGTTTCGTGTCGGTGTGTGTAGCAAGCTGCGAGCCGCCTTGTCAGCATGGAGGCACCTGTCTGGCCAGAAACCTGTGTACCTGCCCCTATGGATATGTGGGACCCAGATGTGAAATCAGTGAGTTGTTATCATAATACTTTGATTGGGTGAAACATTTTGTGATGTGCAAACAGTTTGTATTAAAGTTGTAGTCTCTGAGATTGACGGCGTCCATTATGTTTTCAATCTGTCCACTTACCTGATTCAGTTTGTCCCATTTTCATTATTGCCATATCTCAGGACAAGTGAGCCAATGTCTTCACATTTGTCATAAATATCCACTTGGCCCAAGGAGGAACTGAAAAAGATGTTGGTGTTAAATGGTTAAGGGCACTGAGAACACACACAACACTTTATGGCCGTTCCATTCATCTGATAATTTGGACAATTTCACACAAATTTCCAAAAGCATAAAATGATGAGGTGGCGGTATTTATGACATGGATAGGCATACAACTACGAGGCAGTAATTCTAGTTTGCTGTAAATCAAATGAATTGCAATGAAACAATGACTTTGAGTTTAGAGTCAGTCATGTTGATTTAGGGTTAGGGTTAAGTCATTGATCATTGAGGGAATATTTCAACATTAACGGGAATATCAAAATGTACTTTCTTATGGAGATTCAGATGAGATTATCAATACCACTCATGATCACCTGTAGCAGGCGTTAATAATGTGATTTCATTTCCGGTCATTACCTTTGAGTGGTCGGCACATTTAGAATTGTCAATAATGATTTATCTGTTTCAGTGGTTTGTAATAGGCATTGTGAAAATGGAGGAGAGTGCATTTCTCCTGATGTCTGCGAATGCCAAGCAGGCTGGTACGGACCCACATGTTACTCAGGTACAAGGTTACACCTGTCACCAAGTGTATATTCACAATGCATCTACATGAGGTTTCTATTGTAAAGTTTCCCTCACAATTAACACAGCCTTGATATTTATAGACTCCCTTGCTGGGTGGCACACCATTTAATCATAAGACAAACTACTTGGATTTAATAAAACAATACATCTGATGTAACACAGGAAAACATACAGGCTTTTTTTGTCTGCCTTATACTTAAAGATTTTAAGAAAAACTCTAAACTACAAATCTGTATAATCTAAATGTGTCCTTGTGTCTTCCTCAGCTGTATGTAACCCCGTCTGTCTGAATGGAGGAACATGCATTAGGCCCAACATCTGTGCCTGTCCCGGCGGCTTCTATGGCTCCCAGTGTCAAATTGGTAAAACTGATGTTTATTTATCGCACTGACACATCTGACTGCTCTGCTGTTCAACCCCTGAGAAGGAGTGTGCAAAAATCCTGTCTCTATTAATTGCACTTGGTCAGATTCTTTGAGGTGGTAGCTTGCGTGAAAAGACAATACACTACAGTAACAGCGTTAAAGAGATGTATTAGTTAGCTGATACCGGCTTTTTATGTAAACTCTATCAGTCTACCTGTGGTATAATGCAGTTTCCCTGCAGCTGCATCCAATCAGAACCTGTCAATTCATCAATTTAAGAGCTTCACGTTTCTCTCAACATATACAATGTTGGTAACCAATCTGCAAAACCATGAAGAACTTCCTCTTTCTGGGTTTGAATTTAGAGTTTGTGATAATACATTTAATCAATAAAGAAACTTGCAGAAGTATCAGCAAAGTTAACAGCATACTTTAAAAAGATCTGAGACTCGGTTGCAATGCTGAGTTTACTTTCACCAATAATACATTTATAATTGGCTGAATCATGCCAGCCCTTACTCCCTCACAGTACAGGGTCAGGGGCTTTCTTCTTGTACAGTAGAAGAGGATGGATAATTTTTTCAGTTTAATATTATTGTGTTTTTCAGCTGTGTGCAGTCAACCTTGTAAGAATGGAGGTCAGTGTATGAGGAACAATGTATGCTCATGCCCTGAAGGCTACACAGGAAAAAGGTGTCAAAGGAGTGAGTAAACTGGCATGTTTTAAGTCTTATTTAAAGTGAAACTCGTCACTGGCAGACCACTCTCAATATCTCACCCTAATGTATAAAAATGGTATTGCAGGTGTATGTGAGCCAATGTGCATGAACAAAGGCAAGTGTGTAGGACCCAACACATGCTCCTGTGCATCAGGGTGGACAGGGATGAGGTGCAACATACGTGAGTGACTCCATGTTTTATTTATACACCCCAAATATAGCAAAAGTATATTTAAAATTTTGAAATGATGTATTTAATCTGCATTTGTTACAGTTCCTTTAATCCATGTCATTGTTAAAGCGTTCAAGTTGTGTCAGATCTTCTGCCCACATGACGAAGCTGCTGCAGACTGAGTTCAGCCTCACTCTGTTTTTCTCACTGTAGCTGTCTGTCTGCAAAAGTGTAAAAATGGTGGCGAGTGTTTGGGACCAAACACCTGCCACTGTCCCTCCGGCTGGGAAGGTCTCCAGTGTCAGACACGTGAGTTCATTCATGATAAAACAAAGGATATTCAACACCGTACACTCGTCCCCTGCCATAACTTTATGTTTTACTAATTTGCTTTTTGTTGTCAGGATAAACGGACAAATGTATTTTATCACTTTATTCTTTTGATTATTTTTTAAATGATTTACTCACACATGCTAACTCCTGTAATATTGATGCTCTCCTCAGCGGTTTGTAAGCAGTGGTGCCTGAACGGAGGCAGGTGTGTCCTTCCTGACTACTGCTACTGTCGGAGAGGCTACAAGGGCTTCACCTGTGCTACAAAGGTCAGAAAAGGAGCCGCAATTTATATGTACAGGTCTCTGTGTAGCCCAGTGGGAGAAGCAATACGAACTCCAGGGTTATATTCCCACTGGGATTTGTTAGCCCCAGGTTGTGTCACGGAGCTAAGCAACTGTTTTTCTGAAAGATAAATGTCCAGCAATGATACAACATCTCAAGACAGCCATCTGATGGTTGAGAGACTGCATCATAGATGTGTTCTGTGACAGGTTGAAAACACATATATATTCACCAGTTATTCATTGTAAACTGAAGTATACAAACAAATTAAAACACTTGTTAAGTTTTTACAACGGTTATCTTTCAGAATAAACTGATGCTCTGCTCTATAGTTTCCTATTACAGCACACCAAGAAAAACAAAAGGCACCAACTTGGACTTAGGCTTCAAATAAATGAAAAGGCCACCTTCGATGTATCTTTAAACATAGCATGGAAAATCTAATGATTCTGTGTATTTATTTCTGTTTGCACCTTTACAGGCATCACAAGCATGATGGAGGAGAGAGGAGAAATGGGAAGATAGGAGCTACACAATGCGCAAAGCAAGAGGAGGGCATCATAAATTGTTGTGACTGTGCAAATGTGAAGGCTAACAGGGGGACATGATGGATTGCACTTGTCTGCTCTGTATATCACTACCTCAAGGCTCACAGTAGCACACATCTGGTAAAGGCATCAGCAGAGACTTTCCACATATGTGAATGTTACTGCCCAGTATTATGTAAAATGAGTAGATGACAAATTAATCTGTTACTGTGATAATTCATTCATAAAGTGTAGGTTATCACCAATAGGTTTTTAGCTTTGGATGTTTCACTATTTAGCTGAATTAAAACTTTGCCAAACGGCACTGTTTGTTTCTCACTGTTCAAATGCTATGCCGCTTTATTGATTATGGCTCATGTAGAGGTTCACATCAGGTACTTGTTTAAGACTGAAGATATGGTGAGTTGAAATGATTTTTTCAGTTTTGCTTTCATTAATATATTGTTTGTGGGGGTTGAGTAATTACCATGTTTTGGGGATATATATAGGGTTTTGTTTTTGAATGAAAAAAATATCAGACAAAATGACACTGTGGTACAAGTTATGTGACAAAATAAAGAATGTTCAAGTTATGTGCTTTTGTTTTGGTAAAATGATCTTGATTCATGCACATCTCTTTGATTCATTTATTGGCAAGCTACAGTACATATCATGTTTATACAGTCAAGTGACAACACTTAAAAAGTTCAAGGTTTCTTAAAAACAACAAAATATAGTAGAACAAATTTAAAAACTACATGTTTCAGCTAAATCATTGAATCATTTGCATAAAGCCTCTTTTTGGGCTTCCGTGACCTTTGACTCGGCACTAGTGGGACTTCTTCCTCTCCTCGCAGAGAGGGCCAGAGAAAGGACGGCGGCAGCGGCATTTGTCTGGAGAAATACACTTTCCTCCATTCAGGCAGGACTTAGTGCACACAGCTTTAGCAGGGACAAAAGAAACAAAACAACATGTTTAATCATTTGTAAAACCTAAGAAACAAGTATCATAGTTTATAACTAGAGCTTGTAAATCCCAACACTACAAATCCAGAAACTGAGGTGCGAACCATTTCCAGGTCTGGGTTTGTGTCACATCTGGCAAAACCCTTAGCTAGGAATGTTACCTTAGCAGATTTATACATTTGACTTATACAGTTATCAGCTGTTTGGCAGACTGATAGCTAACATTTATCTTCAGAGAAAGTTGAAGACAGTTAACAGGGATCCTGGGAAAGCACAACCAAATCTAAAAAGAACAAAACTTTGAATGGATGGGAAAGGAAGCAAAAATAAATCAGGCTTGTAAATGCATTCATGCATGTGGAAGTGTTTGGTCTTTGGGAGCAGGTTGAACTCACCAGTGTGGCAGGCACCACCCAGCCATCCCTCCGGACAGCTGCAGATTCCTGGAGCCACACACATTCCCCCGTTCCTACAGCCTTGTGGGCAGATAGCTGCAGGGGAAAGAAAATACATAGAAAGACATTCAGCATGCCGAAAAACAAAACAATCTGAGCTCACATTATCTGGATTCAGAAACATTTCTAGAGGAATAAATCATTTGGTTTAGCCTGGCTCTGCCTGAAGGAAACAAAACCAGTCTACCCAAACCTCTAAAGATATATGATTTAACACATCTCGTTTGTGGAATCCAAACAAAAACTGAAGCATAAAAACAATATGTTGCGGTTTGATAAAGTGTGTGTTGGTATATTTCTTAGCCAGCCTAGCCGTTACCCCCATGTCCATGTTTTATGTTAAGTTAGCAAGTAACGCACATCTCATTGAATTCTTAGCAAGACAGGGAATAGTCATATATCCCAACATGTGAAGACTCTTTTATCTTTATAGCAAAAACATATGAGGTAAATAGGAAAAGGAACCAATTTGCTTCTTAGCTTTATTAAGTTAATCTCAACCAATACGATTGTTGGACATTTCTGCTATGCGCAACTTGATCTACACTTTACTGCCAATGCAAATGTTTCACCCATTATTCACACATCATACATTTAAATGTAATTCATAACAACTGAGTTATGAATAGCTGGTTTCCATTCTGACAGCATCTTGGAACCAATACCATAAGTATTTAAAATGTTTTAGTGTGCTGCTGAGGATGAATAGCTCCTGCTGAGAGACCAGCTCCATTTGGTGACTTTGACCTTTGGTGTCAACAGGGTAATTAGATACGATCATAAAATGTACAGACCATCTTGGCATTTTGAGCCGGTCCAGCTCGAGGGGCAGATACACTTGGCCACTCCGTTAACAGCGTTGCATTCCCCTCCATTCCAGCAGCCGTCTTCACACGTCACTGTGGAAAGAGACACAGATCACTGTGATAAGCTGGATGATAGTTTCAACTGTCCTGTCCTTAAGTATTTTGTCAACACTTATTTTTGAAATATTTAACTTAGACACATTCCTAAATTCCCCCTGTCCTGGTATTTGTCTTGCAAGTCAACATATTTATCTTCTAACCCTTACAGTACCAGTTACTACAGGATTGATGCAGAACAAATGCATTAAGACTAATGTCGACAATGAAATTAAAAATAGACAAGAACTTAACAACTTCCAAACAATTGTTGAACCAACAAGATATTTAAATTACAAATAACTGCAAACAAACCCTTACCTTTGTGACAGTATCGTCCTCCATATGCTGGAGGACATCTGCATTTTCCAGGACGAAGACACGTTCCTCCATTCTTACATTTGGGATAACAATTGGCTGCATTGACACAAAATGTTGACATTAACACTCAAAGTGTGAATCTTAAATATTGTAAAAGTTAAAGTAGAATAAGTCATTATGATGAAGAGGTATACTATATGCTCTCTTTTGGTGATTTGGAAATCAAGATTCTTAAACTCAATATAGGGCTACATTCAGTATCCTGACAGCAACCTAAAATAATCTGCATTTTAGTTAGCATTTTAGTTTAGCATTACAGTCTTATAAAATGCATTATGTGTGTAAATTTAAGAGCATGACACTTGAAAAAACGTATTTCTTCTAGAGGAGGAACATATAGCTAGCTATATAAAACATGTAGGCTATTGTATATTCTACTGACACTTTTCTAATAAGAGAACATATACATGCAGGTAAAAAACAAAAATAAAAGTTAGTAACATCACCATACTGGCAGGTCTCTCCTTCATAGCCCTTGGAGCAGAAGCATGTGTTGTTGCGGATGCAGACGCCTCCGTGTTTGCACAGCGGTTCGCATTTCGCTTTTGGGTCAAAAACGAACCCGACCGCGACCCCTCGGGGGGCGTCCGAACCCGCGGCGGAGCAGAGAGCGACCAGGGAGAGCAGAAGAACCGCTGAACAGAGACCCACAAGACCCATGTTTAGCGTTTTGTTTATGGGAGAGAGAAAGAAACAGAAAGGGGTTGAGGAGATGGAGGAGAAAGTACCGAGAGACCTCCCCACGACGCCCCCGCTGTGCACACACGGACACTACAGGTTAGTACCGGGGCGAGCAGTCGTGGGCAGGGGGGCGGGGAGAGAGCGGTGAGGGGCCGGATGATGTGGTGGGGTTGGATGCGTGGTGAGTTTGGAAAGTGGGCGCGTCACACAAACATTCGTTTTTGCTAATTTAGACGGGTTGCCAACTCTCATGCATCTGGCGTGTGACACACGCTTTCACTCTCAATCTCACGCTGCCCTATTCTTGTATAGGGTGCCTTTGGTGTCCCCAGTACAAAATATGTTGTTTTTTGTCTAAATCTGGACAAATACTAATTACATTTAGTTTTTCATGTGTGTTCAATTGTTAATTTATTATTAATACAATGATATGCACATCTAAGTTTTTTTATTTTATTTTAAAAGCTTTGGTTAAAGGGATATCGAGGAGTTTTTCCATGTCCCCACTGCTTGTCATTCAACTTAGATCTAAAATATAGCTATTAAAAACAAATTAATTTATAAATATGTTATTATTATTTTATTTAACTATTCAAAATCTATGTAATCAAATTATGTTTTTATTCAAAATGTAAAAAAATTAAGTAAAAAAATAAGGTTTAATGTTCGTCCCCGCTGGTCGCTGTCCACCCTGTTGAGCTGTGTATCTGTCCCTTTAAAAAAAATACATATTTATCAGTGACATCACACCATACAGTCTATGCATCACACCTATGAACTTAAATGACACCAGAGGCGGGAAATTCAACTGAGGTTAGCTGTGTGGGTTTCTACTGCTCTTACAACTGATTTGGATGTTTCTGTCAATTTTGTTTAATGTGTTTGAACATAACATGTCCAACCTGTTAGTCCTAAGTATGAAGGATATTAATCGAAATCTATTATTTTAAAAAGTGATTGATTCCTCATAAAGTATCCAAGGTCATGCTAGCAAATATGCTAACACAGGCAGGGTAAAGGCTAACTTTAGCTCAAAATGTCCACCCTGTCATGCCCCTTTCACACCAGCGCCTTTTCAGCTCCGGCTCGGAGCTAGAGCCTGAAAAGCGCCGGGTTTTCCTGTTCACACCGCAGTGGCGCCGGCTCTTAGCTCCGGAATCCGCTTCATTTCCAGCTCCAACAAATTGTCGGTCCAGAGGCAAGAGCTTTGGAGCTAAGAGGCGACGTCGCTTACGTCTCTCTTACGTCGAGGCGTGCAGGAAACTAAACCCACCTCCCCTGAACATGGGTCGACTGTTATGCCTGCCTACAAGCAGTAGTGCCTATAAACACACTTTATAAAGTCAGGCAATACTAACCAGGCTTCGTGTGATTCTGTTTATTTGTACCTTACTTTGACCATCCGTTCACTGTTATCGATCATTGTGGAGAGAGGCAGACGTGTTGTTTTGTATTATTGCAGCTATCGGATGCAAGTAGTCAGTTTAGCTTCGGTTGCTATGCTAACATCACCCGTTTTATACCAGAGAAACTTTCATAACAGCGTTGTGATACCAAACAGTGTCAATTCAGACTGACACACATTCACTTAGGCTAAGGGGAACTGGGGATATGCATCAGCTGCTTGTGTGAGTCGGACAGTGAATACCTTAGAGCGGCCGCTGCAGTGTGAGCTAACCGGGAGCTAACGGGGAGAATAAACTCCTGTGGAAGAGCAGCACTGCAGCGGTCGGTAAATGCTGCAGAAACACATTAATAAACAATGAACCACGGCACTCTGGAGAAAAGTATAAGGTTGGAGAAGTCGTTATTCAATTTATTCTGGCTTCGTGTGATTAAAAGCAACACGATCATCGACCCGACGCAGTTGTTGTTGTTGTTGTTGTTGTGAGCGCCGTAATGGGTGCCGTTGGGGAGCAAATCAGCGATGTAAACGGTGACGTCATGACGCAGCAGGGGCAGCTCTGGGGCGCCAGTGGGCGGTGTGTACAGAGCGGGAGCTGAAAAGGGAAACCGGAGCTGAACCAGAAAAGCTCCCGCTCGGAGCTAGAAACTGAAAAGCGCTGGTGTGAAAGCCGCATCAGAGGTGACCACGATTCACTCCGCAGCATGTCCGAGTCAGGCAGTGGGCTCTTCCTATCGCTGTTTGAGTACGCTGCAGTACAAAGATGCAGAGTTGGCCAAAATAATGGAAAGCATTCCCCACACAGCAACGTACACCTCGACATGCAAAATGCCATAATAGAGCTAACAGCAGTACATCGTCTCCGTCTCTACTATTTCACTCGGAGTGCAACGGTAAGGAAGCTGCCATCCTTAACCAGTGTGCCTTGCTCGTGATTTACCAGTGTTTGTGCTGCCACGCACACAATGTTTCAAAAGTGGTTTCTATGTTGCCCTTTATTTGTGTATGTATTTGCGATAAGTCTTTGCGCAATGCTGTTGGCCTTGCTGTTTGATATATATATTGTGCCGCAGGCCCGCAGCACGTGTTGTGTGCCCTCCCATGGAAATCATATGCCCTCCCTAACATATTTATTTATTTTATCCTTATTATTAATATTGTAGTTATTAAATGAAAATCACTCATCAAACAAAAGTAGCTTCTCTTAAACTTTAAGAAAAGAAAGTTCAAACGTGGACACAAATATAGCCAACGGAGCTCTTACAAATGAGGTTATTGCAAATAAATTAAGATAATGAACAACATTACACACACTATAAATCAAATGAAACAGGCAATCAGAACAACAAGTCTCTGCGATGTTATTGTGTCCTTTAATTAGTCCACATCCTTAAAGTCGGACACGTCTGGACTTCCTTGCTGCAAATTCATTTATTGTATCGTCAAATGATATTTCCCCCGAAACCTCGCGATTGATGCTTATTAAAATTAAAGCTAATCCATTGAGGCGTTCTTGAGCCATTGACGACCTCAGGTATGTTTTAATGAACTTCAATTTGGAGAAGCTCCTCTCCACAGCAGCAACTGTCACTGGAATAGTGACAGCGATCCTGAGGGCCACCCACATATTTGGATACACTTCGTTCATTTTCTGCTCCTGTAGGAAAGTCAGAAGTTCCAGGGTGGTCATGTTGGCTTTTGGCAAATCTGCACCTCTCTCCTCTCCTCTTCACACATACCACACTTTTTGCGGCACACATACTTACAGCCAATCAGCTCTGAATTATGTGAGATGACGTATTGCCACACACATTAAATAGGACAATACTCTGAGCATGCGCAGTGTAGTTTTTACAGTCACCATTCACTTACAGTGAGAGGGAGGGGCATGATCGGGTTTTGTCCCACATGGCTCTAAACAGCTCAATAGGCACACACTGTAGACACTATTAGAAGAACACAGACCACAGCAATGTACAGACGAATCAGATGATTAAACATGATCTTAAAATATATTTTACATATTCTTTTATTTATTTTTTGCATTTTGTTGTAATCATTATTTTTAAAACTTTCTGCTGACACTAGGTGGGGCTGCCCCTAATGACCAGTCGCCACTGTATATAATAATAATGCAATTACATCCTTTCAAACTACTAGTCACATCCTCATCGAGGTCAGAAAAGTTATCGAGTTCATTTTTATTTATCGTACGATAAGTCAATTAATTGGTTATCGCGACAGGCCTATGCACACAATAAAACAGTGGAAACAAACATGTGTTTGACTTTTATTAGTGAATGAAACGTTGTGCCCTTTATAGTCTGTGCCTCGGAAAACTAAGAATGGTGGAACAGGCGTGCGTCATATGCGAGGCTCCGCCTTAAATGGAGCGCAATTTCCGCCAAAGATTTGGAAATTGGTCCGTGCGCAAAGCATTGTGGGGATTTTAAGACCGCGGAGGATATACGTGCAGCCTCGAAATGTCTCGCTATGAAGTACGCCGGGCTCGGTAGAATTCCAAGGAGCCTGGACATTGGAACAGTTCTTCGGCGGGATTCGATGACGTAGCATCCTTGAAATAGTGACTCTGGAGCATCTTTCCTTGACATTGAGAAACACCCCTGGTCTCCCATCCCTCTGTCCCCCTCCCCCAAAGGGAACTCGACCTTTCACAAAGAAAATGTACACTAACACTTGAACCTGAACACACACATGCACGTGTGCAACATGTGGTGTAATGTGTTTTGGGTCATAAAATAAAAATGAAAACAGGATTGTACGGTTATGAATGCATAATAAGTTAGTTATGATGTAGTTAAAGTAATATTGGATGATAGTCTTTTTTTGTGTGTGTTTTGGACTTAAATAAATCATGGGTCAAAATTGACCCGCGAACACCATGAACGGTAACAGCTTTAGAACACAACACAAGGGTTAAGGAAATTCATTACTGCTTATAGTTTGCTCAACGTGCAGTATTGCCGTTAAGATTCAGACAATATTATATAATATATTTATTGTGAGGATTAGTTTATGATTTTGCTGTTTATTTTTAAAAAACTGTTTGAATTAGAACCTTTTTTATTTATTTATTTTTTATTTTCCAAAGGAAAATAACACAGACCGTATTGCAGATAAAAGTATACTTCGGAACAATGGTGGATTTTGCATACAATACATCAAAGTAACATACATAGCGCAACCCTCTATTTAAGCTAGAGGGAACAGATGACACAAATACATACAACAACAAAGTCTGTAATTCCATCGAAGCACAGGCAGACACAAGTGGCTTTCTCATTACGGGTTTATTCCTCCGAATCCACCGTGAAAACTATACAAAAAAACAGTATAAATGACAAACATAGTTTCGTGTTAGACACACAATAATATGCACAGCATGTGAGATAACTAGGAAGGTAATAAACATAAAAGTAATACAAACACAACAACATAATTCGTTGGGCTGCATGCTCTGTAAACAGAGGGAAGTATTCTTCAGTTCTCCTCACAACTCATGTGTATAAGAATACAAAACTAACGGCGCTATTTATTTAAAAAATAACAACAAATCAATCTGAATCAAACAACCAATCAGTGTGTCTTTGTGCAGAAGTTGTATCAAGTTAATGGGTATTTATACTTCTTCCTTTATTAAGCTGTATTTTAGGCCACAACGAGTCAGAATGCATTCTCGGGTTTCATTAAAAACCTTACTTTACTTCGGTCACGTCCATTTTTTACTTGCATCAAGACATTCATATGTGTCCTAATACACTTGTGTCACTTTCTCTGTTGATTTTTGTTTTTGTTTTATAGGAAGAGACCTGCAAAAACCCAGATAGACTTTATGATGAGGGGGAGAAGAGTATCATCGGAGAACAGCTTGATCAACATCAGTCTACAGCCACGATAGGAAAACCACACCTGTGACCAGTGTGAGAAGAGTTTCTGGAGTTCAGGGATATTGAAGGTCCACAAATGTACCCACACTGGAGAAAAACCTTTCACCTGTGACCAGTGTGAGAAGAGCTTTAACCAGTCAGTAGGGCTGGGCGATTTGGCCTAAACATTTTTTTTTCTAACTAATGGACAATTTTCGATTTAAACCTCGATTTTTTCTAAACAAACCAGACCAAGGCAAAATTTCAATACATATTTTCTTTATTAACACAATAAAAATAAATGAGATTACCAAGTAGTCTAGGCCTATGTGAACAAATCAGTTGTTCAAGAATAAAAAAAATAAAATAAAAACAGCACCACGGCACTTGGCTGTCATTAATGTGCAAAGATTTTTTTTAAATCAAACTGAAAAAAAATCTCTTGTAGGCCATCCCTGAAAAAACTTGTAAAATGAAATACAACAAATAATAAATAATGATAATGAATAATAAAAAAATACCCTCAAACAAAATAACATCCCTTTAACTTTATAGGAAGTTGTCTTTCTACAGACCTTACACAGAACAGTTGTTTGTTCTATGTATGACCGCTTGTAACCGAACCACTTCCATACAACTGAAGTAGCACCTTTTTTAGGAATGAGTTCTTCATCTGTGTTCGTGGACATTTTTATGGTACGTCTGTCGGTGAAGCGGTGAATGTGATTGTACCCGATCTGCAGCTCTGCACATGCGCACAGTGTTATAAATTAAAATCAATGTTTTTGATGGCATAAAGTACCTTAAACATACCGTCAGTTTAAATGCTGTTTTATACTGAAAAACCAGAAGTTCTCGTGCGCAGTTGTTAAGCTTTTATTCTGAAAAGCCTTCATCTCCGGTTAGCATTTAGCATGTGGCTAATATACCATTTACTATAGAGGTGAATTTAGTAGCGATATGACACGGAGTGTTGCACACCGAAACCTACTGATTTCAACACTACAACTACTGTATAGACGTCGAGCTATTATTATTGCTGAATATTAAATGAAGGTACAGTTTATTTGAATACGTTTGTTTACAGACGTGGGTAGCATGAGACAACATCCGGAACTACCAGAAATGAAACCAGCCGTGAAGTTTTTCCTGTATTGAGTATTGATTACAGTGTTCAAAACCATATTAAATGAAAAGTCATGAAAGAGATAAGGAGGAGAAAAGGCGTGTTTAGTTATATATGTAATGTACAATGTCTGAGTCCTCTGTTATGCTCAACAACGAACAACGAACACAGCATAACAACAGCAGATCGGGCAGAGCTGCAGATCGGGTAGTCACAGGCAATGTGGCTAAGTTTTGTGCGCGTTCTGGAAAGTGAGAGAGTAAGCTACTACGGAGTCCCTTAAAGCAAAACAAATCTGCGGAGTCTAGAAATGTTTTAAAATCGCGATTTTTCGGTTCAGCCATTTCACAAACCGTAGGAAAGTAAAAATGCAAATTAATCGTGAAAACCGAAAAAATCGCCCAGCCCTACCAGTCAGGCAATTTGAAGGTCCACCAGCGAACCCACACTGGAGAGAAGCCTTTCACCTGTGACCAGTGTGAGAAGAGCTTTAACCAATCGGGCAATTTGAAGGTCCACCAGCGAACCCACACTGGAGAGAAGCCTTTCACCTGTGACCAGTGTGAGAAGAGCTTCATGGACTCACGCTCATTGAAGCTGTGAAAACATCTCTGTAAAACAAATAAAAATGTAGGACAATAATTACAACTAATTTCATTGAAATAAAGTTCAAGTAAAATGTTGCTCAAGCAGAAATAGCAATGCACACATAAAAAGAAAGTTTGGGAGGTTGGAAAAGGAGTCTCTCTCGATCTCTCTCACACACACACACACACACACACACACACACACACACACACACACACACAGGTATTTCCAGTTACTTTACATTCAGTATAAAATCACAGACACACATACATAGGCTACATCTGATTACAAAGTATCACCTGTACAGGACGGTAACATAATAACAGGCACACATAAATAAATCTATGACAGTCTCATCTGTACAGAACAGTATGATAAAATAATCGATGGCAAAAACATGTCACTGTAAATGTCTCCGTTGTGGGACGAATAAATGATTAATTTAATCATCTACACATGTAATCTCACTTTACACACCAAAATAACGTTAACACAGAGTAAACGTTTGCTAATGTAGTCTATTTTGTCCCAAGAAAAAGTTCATGACTATTGATAACAAATATATATCAATAAACCTATTGTTCATTTTCGCGGTATTCCACACACATTGCCAGCACACTATTACTGTAATATTTACACTTACCCATGTCCAAATGGATCCTTGTTGTTGTCTTTGTGTTCTTCTTCTTCAGAAGAGTCGAAGACTTCAGGTTCTGAACATCTGAGGCTCTATATTATTCACTGCTGCTAGCGAAAAAAATCTCGAGTGAAGTCGGCAACTTTTTTTAGCCATTTTCTCTGTCTCTCTCTTAGTGATGGGTCGTTCGCGAACGATTCGTTCTTTTTGAACGAATCTTTGAAGTGAACGAGATGAACTGATTCCTCCCACAAAACGATTCGTTTGTTTGAGTCGCCGCCTTTATATATACAGTCTATGGTCGCCGCTAAAGAGAAGCTGTTCGCGAACGACGAACTTAAAGAATTGGCGGAAACAGTTCAGAACTGTTTCCTACAGTGTACTGTAATCAGAGCTCTCTCAACTGAGCTCCGACACACACACACGCACGCACACACACACACAGGAGCGGGACATCCTCCTCAACCTGTCCGCAATAAAGAGGACGGATACCTGAACCGTAGCGTCCAGCTAGCTTAGCGATAAATACACACATCGTTGTATTCTCCTCCCCCAGTCGGCCCTAAAAGCTTCAGATGGTGGATACCTGAGCTCCATAGCGTCCCGCTAATGTGAAACACAGCGTTAGCGGGACATTCTCCTCCCCCTGTCGGCACTAATGGCGCATTTCCACTGCAACGGGGTAGCCCCGTTTAAGCGTCCCTAAGCGTCCTCGCTCAGGCCTCGGGCTGCCTCGCTGGCCGTCCGAGGCCGTGGCGCATTTCCATTACAGTTTAGGACCTGGGGTAGCAACGCAGTGTAGGCGGGACGATCGGCTTTTTGGGCGGAGCGACGCTGGGTAAAACTGCAGTGGCGTCATTTTCAATGCGACACAACTCACAAAACACACACAACAATGGAGGATGTGGAAGCGATCGTTTTCTTGTTTATTGTGAAATCCATGGTGCTGACATGCTGTGCTCTGCATAACGTCTGCGAGAGTCATGGAGAGGCCTATGATGATGGGTGGAATGCACCAGCAGCAGAGCCTGGGGTAGCAGTGTATCAAGGTGTCTTTGATGCGCTACCTGAATACCTACATATGCATTGTATTGCATTCATTGTATTGAACATAAATACATCTTTTTTTTTTCATATACATGTGTTTGTCAAATGTTTTAAACAAATGTTATCTGAATTGAATATTTAGTAAATATTTGAATTTCAAGCACCAGTAAGTACTGCCCCATAATAAGAACATTTGAGGAAATATCAGATCATGAAAAGAAAATCTTTCTAATAAATTAAGTGAATATCAAAGCTAACTATAAACATAAATACTAAAGTGTAAAACACAGCAAAACTATATTCATAAATGCAAGTGTAAAATAGTGTGGACAATTGTAAACATGGATGGAGACTAAAGTATCCACAACATAAAATAATATATTATATATAACCTCAATCTTTCTTCTAGACATGTTAAAAGCTTGCTTGAATGGGTTATAGGTTTATTTTGTTCTCTCATCTTTGAAATATATAAGGAATGTGTTGTTTGAGTCTAGTAGAACGAGGGTATTACAATTGAGCAATTTCTACATGTATTATGTATTTATCATGTATTCTTAATACCATTACAAAATAAACATGTAATAATGTTTTAGAGTAGGACCTCAAGCTAGCAAACTCAATTTCTTGCTTTAAATCTCTTAAAAGTAAGGGGCTTTTTCCTAACTGATGGTGTTTGTTATTGCTTTATAAATTCATGTATGTTTATGATTTTTTTATGTTGGGTGCCATTCATTATCAACAAGAGATAAGATAAGTCAAAGAAGTACTTTATTGATGGCAGTATAAAAATACAAATGTTGTATCAAAAAGGCATGCCATTAAACAATACAAATAAAAAATGTAAAACTGTATTGCAGCCAACATAAATATACATGGAATTGTAAATATAAAATGAACATTTTAAAGAAAATAAATAAACAAGGAAGTACAAATGTTGCATTTAAAAATTAACTAGATAAAAAATATATAATATGTACAATAACTATTAAAGTTTTTTGAAGTATCACGGAGGAGACGGGCCACGTCGGCTGCCCAGTCATGGTGCCGTTCCTGCTGGGCCCGATCCTCTCCTCCTCGTTTCCTCTTGCCTGGGTGACAATAAGATAATAATTAGCAATAAGGAAAACACACAGGACAGGTACAGGTCACACAAGGATATAAGAATAACATGTATAAACAGAACAACAGTAAGGTGAACTAAAGAAAGTTCTGGCCCTAGATGTTTACAATGATTGTGAAAGTGAATTACATTATGTCCAGCCTGTTGATAATGAATATAAATATATGTATATGATAGGATGTCACACACAACTGTACTAGCTGCTTACTAGCTAAGACTTTACTTGAAACAGAGCATTTCCACACAGTGATATAGCTTATTTTAATTACTGACGATGGATGATCCAAGGTTTAAAAAAACAAAACACAATTCCAGTCGTTTTGCCATTTCTATTTCTTACCTAGAACCACACGCTGCGGTGTCGTGATGGCACTCGGTGTTGGTGGTTGAGTCGGGTTAGGGTCATCGGCTGGGGTCCGTTCTGGATTCGATGACGATGTGGACGGAACACTGCCATCACCCGTTGTTCGGGAATGTTCCTCCTCACGAGTCCCAATGTAATCATCTAGAACAGCAAGATGACTTGTTAATTCCACAAACTACTGCAGCACAATACTAAATAGCAACAACAACTATAGAAAAGAAAAACTGAACGTAAACAATGGCACATATGGTGTTAGCAAACAATAGCTCTAGCTAAGGCTATCTGCCTTAGCTAGCTATGTAGCTCTTCGGGGCTCCATAAAAGCACAGGTTGTCGAACATTAATGTAAGGATAAAATAGACTTCTTTGTTAGAAGTGAGCGTACCTTGCAGGGACTCCAGTAAAGCCGTTGCCGTTTTCCCTACATCGCAGGAAAGTCCTCGAAAATCAGCGTTCGGGCATCTGTGCAGAGACATCCTGGAACACTTTCACATTTCGCGTTGTTCCGTCGAGCTCCCGCTGGATTTTATCATCCCCAATGAGATGTGGGAACGTCGTCACCTCCTCGGTCGACCACGGTGTGCTTTTCTTCGACGTTGCCATTTTTGTAGCTCCTCCGTTTACAAAATGCTGCAAGCTTGCTTCTTGATATATATGTAACGCGAGGGATGATCTCGCGCGCGATCTTGTGACGATTCTCTCTGACCAATCAGCAGTCGAGTGTTGACGTCACAGCCCTGGCCTGGTCTGATAGAACCACGATTTTATGGGGCCGGAAAAAGAGGGAAAAAGTACCCGCTAGCCGGTACTAGGCTATATGGAAATGCCACCAAAAACTGGCCTGGCCGCTTGAGGACGGTTCAGGACGCTTAAACGGGGCTACCCGCTGCAGTGGAAATGCGCCATAAAAGCTTCAGAGGGCGGATAGCTGGGCTCCGTAGCGTCCAGCTAGCTTAGCCGCTAGCTTAGCGATAAATACACAGAGCGTTGTATTCTCCTCCCCCTGTCGGCCCTAAAAGCTTCAGATGGCGGATACCTGAGCTCCATAGCGTCCCGCTAATGTGAAACACACACACAGCGTTAGCAGGACATTCTCCTCTCCCTGTCGGCCCTAAAAGCTTCAGAGGGCGGATAGCTGGGCTCCGTAGCGTCCCACTAGCTTAGCCGCTAGCTAAAGGTATACATAGATGGGTACATACTATAGAATATGAATAAATCGTCACCGATGTAGAGGATATATTTTTGCATTCACTTTGAACTCGGCCAAATGGAGTTTAATGCTTTCGGATTTAAGCACATAGTACATGCATGGGTTTGAAAGTATAACGTGCTAGCCTGCTGTAATACATCGTATAGTCAGGCACACATTTATGAGAGATTTAACAATGGCCAATTATATTTCTTAAATAATATGTAGCCTATTCCCAGAGCATAATTCATGGGGCAACAAGGTGAGGTGTAAAATGTGTTTTAATATCATAAATGTTACACCAGCAAACTTCTTGTACGGACTTCGGCAGTAGTGAAGACTCACTGAACGAATTAAGTACAAAGACGAATCGTTCACGAACGTGCAAATCACCAGAAGTCGTTCGCGAACCGGTAAACGAATCAGTGAACGAATCTTTCAAGTGAACTGAATCAAAAGATTCGTGTCCCCGAAGGGAATCGGAATTCCCATCAAAGGCTCTCCACACTGACGTAAACTGATGGGAGACACGTTTATGTTTTTTTTACTTGGTGGGTAGGTCCTTAGTGATTTCTCGATGTCCATTGGTCATTTCAGACCGTGATGTCTGCCGGCTGAGATTTCCTTGACGGACACACGAATCCACCAATCCCACACAGTGTAAAGTCAAGCTGCTTTGAGCGGCCATATTGGCTGTTGTGCCCTGGTTACAGTCTCACAGGAGATACTGCTGGAAAGCTACCCTTCCAGCGATTCCGCGGATATCTGAATCATGTTTCTACTCCTTATAATCGAAAATATATGATTAATTACGTAAAATTATGCGCACCTGGACGCGCCGGCGCGTCCACCGA
This sequence comes from Pseudochaenichthys georgianus, assembly GCF_902827115.2. NCBI lineage: Eukaryota > Metazoa > Chordata > Actinopteri > Perciformes > Channichthyidae > Pseudochaenichthys > Pseudochaenichthys georgianus. Next base: position 30,945,312 of record NC_047518.2, read on the forward strand.
CTCCAGAGGGTTAAGAACAAATCTATCCATCCGAAATATACAATTAATCCTAGAAGTTCTGCTGTCTGTCTGCAATTTACTCGGCGCGAGTTTGGGGACCTTTCACTGTGAACGTGACGTATCGACGTATCAGTAATGCATGACGCAGCAGACCCAACGTTTCCTTGCTCTGATTGGCTGTAGGTCTATTCAAATTGCATTCGGAGGCATTTTGATCTGACTGCGGCCGCGCTGATATTATAACGCGAGAGAATTTTCACACCTTTAGTGTATAAAACTCCCCCACTACTTAGACTATTCCTTGCACCCCTCTAGCATAAGCCTGAATGGTCTCAACCATATTGCGTCGGTAACGTGCACTTGTTGTTACAGCAGGATCAGTTTGTATGTTATGGACACGACCGGTAGATTTTCACAATCCGTGTTCTCAACATGCTTACTTTAACATAATTTTTCATGGTCGGGCTAAGGTAGGGCTAAGCCATTTCTTGGTATGGCTGTAGCCTACCCCAGCCATACCCTGGCGCCGCCACTGCCTGCGAACCCACACTGGAGAAAAACCTTTCACCTGTGACCTGTGTGAGAAGAGTTTTAGGCAGTCAGGCCATTTAAGGGTCCACCAGATAATCCACACTGGAGAAAAACTTTTCATCTGTGACCAGTGTGGGAAGAGCTTTAGCCAGTCAGGCGATTTGAAGGTTCACCTGCGAACCCACACTGGAGAAAAACCCTACTCCTGTGACCAGTGTGAGAAGAGTTATACCAGGTCAAGCTATTTGACGATTCACGAGCAAACCCACACTGGAGAAAACCCTTTCACCTTTGACCAGTGGAAGAAAGAGTTCAGGGACTCATATAGTGTGAAGCTCCACCAGCCTACCCACACTGGAGAAAAACCTGACGTCTGTGCTCACTGTGAGAAGAATGGGGGAAAACCTTCACTAGTGCAGACTGTTCATAAAGAGTGAGGTGGATTGTTTGACACAACTCGCTGTTAAAAGATGTTGTGTGGATTTAAAAGTTGATCAAATGTTCTCAATAATATTAAAATGCATGCACTTAAGTTGTCAACTTGTATTTTTTTCCACAGCAATAACACACACAAAGCTCCCTAAAGAGCACCAAAGGCACCACAGTCACTTAAATGTAATAATGTTATAAATATGTGGTAATTTAACCTGTTTAGCCAACACAGTCTCACTCCCTGATAGTCCAATAGCGACGCTTGGTCGGGGTCCTTTGTCGTGCAGTTGTGAGTCTCCTTCAGCTTCATAAACGGACGCAAAGAGCTTCCAACTGATTACAATGTATTCCCATCGGCGACGGTAATGTGAGCGTCCATTCCCATTGGATAACGGAGGATTTTACACCCGGAATGAAGTATTCTTCTTACTGTTGATTGATTTTACAGTGATATCTGCACTACTCATCAACTCAAAAACACCAGATTATCATTGTTAATTACACAACATTCATTGGTTTAAATTGTGTACATTGCTTTTGTATTTTTCCCCTTCGATTCGGAGAAACTTTATTCAGCAGTGCTTGCTCTACTCTTTGAAAGTCATCACATGAATGCATTGTAATAAATGGTTTGGCTGCATTAAATATTACACATCTGTCACAGTTCTTTATTTATCTACAGAGATCGGGGTTGCGTTCCAATAGTCCATTTAGCTTAGGAACCTTCCTAACCAAGTGAAATGACCCGGAAATACGTCAGTGGCAGCCATGATAAGTGCCGTTCCAATTCTCTAAATGAAAGGAAAGGAGGTTTCAAACTTATTTTATAACCTCCTTTAGCTTAGGGACCACTGGACCTCCCTTACCGAAAGGAGAGGAGAAAATGCTGCCCCACAATGCATTGCAGCCGCAGCATTTGCGTCACACAACAGTCGGCCGTTCACGGAAACAACCAATTATGACCGAGAAATTATATCATGAAAGTTACGGTGCTTATTAAGCATTTTAAAACGTATGTGGTAAGTTGCCAAAGTGCTTTGTTTTGAACGCTCATCAGTATTATAATCAAAAAGAGAAATATGAACGTTAGTTTTGACTGAAAGGATCAAATAAAGTCAACATTTCACAGTCTTTACTGAGCTGTGTGGGGTTTGTTCAACTTTTAAAAGATGTTTGAATGGTGATATACACAGTGATAGATGTTAAGGACTAACGTTTATAATAAATACATTTGTATTTATTTTAAGATCTTTTCATAGTTCATACAATCATACGGATTATACATATTTGTTATACTCTTATAAGATGTATGTAGATAGAATAAGAAATGTGCAGAATACGACAGTTTACTGGTGGCAGTATACACACATATTGATAGATGTCTTGTTGAGGAACCTGTGACCCAAGTTTTCCATTCATTGCATAACTACACCGTAGTTGTGTATATGATATGTCAATAAACCTTAGAAAATCTTGAAAGGGATGTGCAAAATAGCCATTATATACAGTCTTTAATGAACGATTAGAGATCCAATCACAGAGCTTGAGGACTAATCACTGGGTTTGTCAAGCAAAGCACATGGTGTAGTCCCAAACGATAGCTGAGGATTCTGGGTAGTGTAGTGTCTTCTGCCATCCTAAACTCCGAAAAAAGGGAGGAAAATACAAAAGCATTGTACACAATTTAAACCAATCAATGTTGTGAAATTAACAAGGATAATCTGGTGTTTTTGAGTTGATGAGTAGTGCAGATATCACTGTAAAATAAATCGACAGTAAGGAGAACGTGTAAAATCCTCCGTTATCCAATGGGAATGGACGCTCACATTGCCTTTAACTGCCGCCGACATGGACCGATGCGGTGCTTCCCTGAGCGTCAAATACCGCCACCGATGGGAATACATTGCAATCAGTTGAAAGCTCTTTGCGTGCGTTTATGAAGCTGAAGGAGACTCGGTGCGTCACAACTGCACGCCAAAGGACCCTGACGAAGCGCCGCTATTGGACTCTCAGGGAGTGAGACTGTTGGTTTAGCCCGAGAGCCCCCTGTGGAGGGGGCTGCAGGTTTTTTGTTCACAAAACTGTGTCTCAGTGCTTCTTAATGTGTCATACCAGATTAACGGGAATAATTTCTATCAAAACAAAACACAAGTCTCATAAGAAGCATCTAAATGACCCCTGAGCGAAAAATGCTAACGCACTTTGGCACAGAACTCAAGATAAAAGATACCCTTATTACTTATCGTAGCTGCACATACAAGATATCCGATTAAAGCTGAGGTTCCACAGATTATTTGGGTATATATATCATCACTGAGTGATCCGAACTCTTGACAGGGGAAGCAAACACAGACATCACAACACGTACCTTTACGGAGCTTTTACGGGAGATCATCTCTGTCAATCTGATCAAAAAGACTGGTTCAATGCAGGGACGTGCACAGGTACGGGCTAATGTTGCCCGGGCAACGGCCCGTTTGGCATTTTTGGCTGATCTGCCCCTCTGGAGAGAGAGAGAGTTTGTTTTTGTTTTTTCTGTTGTGGCCGAATCATAAGCCCACAATTAGTATTGTAGCGTCTCGCGGCGGGAAACACACTTTGTCTGCGCTGTCATCTGCGTTAAGACCACCTCAGTGTCGGATTTTGGAAACTTGATTTTGAGTTGTCTCATGGCAGTTAGGGTATAAGGGACAAACCAGGGGACTTTACTTCCTCTTGATACCGTCGATTATTTACAAACAATCACCGAAATATAGCCTACTTGTTGTTATTGTGCTTCTGTCTTTCTGTGTCTTTTCATCTGTAAACTCCCTCAATGGGGCCGCTCGCTCTCTTTTCTTGATCGCCTTCTCACGGGTGAACAGTTCAATGTCCCGCTTCATTGTAGGATTTCTGACATGTCTACCACTTTAGTTTGACCATCTCTGTTACTAAGTTATGGAATACTAAATAAATAAGTAATTAGATACCTTACCGTTACTGCGCTCATAAAGAATGATAAGAATAAGAATAATGCGTATTGAACTGGTTTCATTAATTAGTGAGTTTATTTAAGGTAATTAGTTAGATGCCCTATTTTATCAGTATGTCTGCACAGCAGTTACAATGGTCAAACTACATTAGAACAGAATTGTCCCCATTTTGTCTTTAATAGTTACTAACATTAGATATTTTAATGAGATATGGACCACAAAACATTTTAAAAATCAAGTCACCGAATGCAAGTAGTCACCTTAGCTTATTTTGTTATGAGATGTGAATTACTGTTCAATTTAGTTGATGTAATAATCGTTTGGTTTCCTTTACATTAAAAACAAGTTACAATTTTCAAAAGGTCTTATGTTTTTTTTCGGGGGGAGGCCCTTTTTCCAGTTTAGAGCAATAGCCCCTCCAAATGTCTGTGCACGTCCCTGGTTCAATGGCATTACAATGAGAAAAAACGAGGCTGAATCGGTTAACCATAGATTGATAATGTTTCTGGGTAATAATTGTTTTTATTTATAATCCATAATTCCATTTTTTTGTAAAAATCAGAGAGTAAAAGTTAGCTGCTAATGGTAGCCACCAGAGTTATCGCAGCTTCCGGTCTTGGCTATGCGGCAGTCTCACACACACACACACACACACACACACACACACACACACACACACACACACACACACACACACAAACACACACACACACACACACACACACACACACACACACACACACACACACACACACACACACACACACACACACACACACACACACACACACACACACACACACACACACACACACACACACACACACACACACACACACACATTACCAAATAAGGAGTATGTGGGAGTTCCCCTCGATTCCATTGGCTCTGATGGTTAGAAAGAGATGTCAATCAGCAAAATCGACCAAGGGGGGCCAGAGATATGGAAAATCCACCCAAATTACCCCAGAAGTGTTTTTTGTGTGCTAAATCTCTCTAAAAAGGTCACATTTCACTTGTTTTGCATCAATCTTGATACAGGGTACTTATTATATGTTGTAGTTTGGATTCCTAAAGCTTTTAGTCCATCCCATCATTCAAGGGTGGTTTTCATTATAAGTAATTCTTTTTTTTTGGACGGACACAATCATTTTTTTACTGTGTTCAATCTGAATTTACTTTAAAATAAAAACATCTATATTGATTCTGACACTTCTACATCCAACTCACAGGTGTAACCTTGCTTTGAGACAAAAGATTATTAATTTAACCCTTTTAGAAGGAAAGATATGGTCATTTGTTCTGGGAATGTCATTTTCGAGCCTTTCATCATTTTTATTTACAAAACTGAGATTCTGGCAATTTAAGGAAATTTAAATTAAAACTGGGATTATTTTTTAGAAACAAGGCCTGCTTCTACACAAGTGCTAGGAAACGTCTTGTAGCTGCCACATTTTTGCCGCTCTTGGCAAAACCGCTTGGATTGCTGCCCCTCTACAAATCACACAAACAGTACAGCTATAGACTACGATCTCAAAATGACATCACTCACACAAAATAGCCAAAGAATTACACTTTAGATAAAGATGTTCTCAATGTTGATATTGAATGAGACAACTGTAGAAAACAAGAAGTTCTCTGCAACAACAGTTTGCACCTCTTTCACAGTTGCAGGGTTTTGGTACAACAACCAAGAACTCTAAAGCAATTTGAGGTTTCTATCACTGAATTATTTCTTTTGAAATGCATAATGTAGTCTCTGGTGGTGACTAAAATGTTTTTAGTTACACTATTATGATGTTGGTTCCTTGTGGGTGTACCACTGTTTTGCAGAGCAGCAATCTCCCCCACATGTAATAGTCTGTGAGAGCCACATCCTAAAGTGACTAAATGTTCTCTTATGCAGTTTGCTGACTTCGTAGCAATGTTACAACTGGTCATGGAAAAGAAAAATCTTGCATTTCTCTGCTTGAATCCTGGAGTAAAGCATCTTCCTTTTCTTACAACTTTCTGATATAAAAAAAATTATTTACCTGTGAATAGTTGTTCTCCCTGTTGAATGTCAACAAGCTAACTAGCAAATTATGCAAAAAGATGTTGCACAACTGAGCAAGGGTTGTCCAAACTGTGTGAAGGTAACGTTAATTCTGTATTTTTTGTAGCTAATTTTAAAGAATAGCTCTTGTTGATTTGACATTGCTTCCTAACATGAATAATAATCATGTTACTACAGGTGTTAGAAAGCAACTCAGTATATTTTAACACAATTATATTTTGTACAATTTCAAGGTCCATGGACTTTATTATTTCCATTTATGCTAAGCCTATTTCATACTCTACACCAGATAATCTCAGTGAAAAGTTATCACAATCACTTCTATTGTAGTATTTAATTCTGAGTCTATTTGAGCCTTTTTGTTTGCTATTGTTCTCCCACCACTAGCAAAGAAATAGGCCTAAAGGAAGTTTGACAAACACAACAATTTACTGAAAGATACAACATAAAGCTTTTTCACAAAGTTCAACAAAGATGGAGAAAAAAATCAGCTATAATTGTTCATCTTATGTAAACACATTCACAAGCGCACGCTGTGTAGCAAACACTTTGTCAAAGTAACAGAAGAACAACATTCTTGTAAACTTGTTAATGTGTACAGTGATACATTTTCACCGTATATGGTTTGCACAGGCCTTTGGAGCCAGCTAGATTCTATTTTTTTCTGAAAGACTTGTTTGGAGATGTGACTTCAAGAAGACATGTGGAAAAGCCATTTCCTTTGACCTGAGAGGAAGTGCTGGGTCTATACAAAGTACAGGGCGAGGGGGAGGTCTGCTTTAATGGCAATAACACAACCAGATCAATAGCGGATGTGGGTGTCCTCTTTGCTGGGTCTCTGTTATGAGAACTAGTAGTTAATTAGCTTTCCATACTATTCAATTTTCCTCTATTGAAAACTGTAATGTTCCTATAAGAAAACTAGGAGCCTGAAGCACTTTGCATGCCATAAACTACAATGGTATTTGATACAAAGTTCTGTATGCTGCCTGACAATTTGCAAAACTGTCAGGATGATCAGCCTATAACTTTAAAGTTGCATGTTACATTTCCACAGATTTCACAAGCATATCAATTCAGCTTTATTTCATCTAACTATTAAACTGTTTACCTGTGATTAGTTCATTTTCCCTGACAATGATAACCTATTATTAGTACTCAAAAAGACTAAAATAACAGAATGTAATTGATTGCAAAACTTGGCGTATTTGAAGATGTATATAAATCATGAAAATATTTAAATGATTATAGCCTATTCTGCTAATAAAGAGAACACATACATTTGATATTGTTATATAAGCTTGTTCAATAAACAACAAGATAATGGGCAAACATCTCTCACAAATGTTTGACAGAAAAACACATGTGTGTGTGTGTGTGTGTTTTTTTTGGCAACGTGTATCCCAGTGAAGCTCCGGTCCAAACCACTGAGCTGGATCTCAGAGAGGAAGTGAACTGGTGTTTAAATGAGCGCAACAGATGTGAACATACCGTGATACACTGGGGACATCTTGTGCTTCTCGCTCCAGCAAGGAGAATATCAGAGTCACAACACAGCCAGAATTGTGTAGTGAAAGAAAGAAATAAAAAATATATATATATTGTTTTACAATGTTTAAGTCCTAATCTGCATACTTTTTGACATGTGAAGGGATCAAATAAGTCAGACAAAAAACAAAACATAGTAAGTCTGTAAGGATTTCAAACGTAAAACATCAGAATAGTGATCAGACTTGTATATTTGTATATCATATTTATCCCCCCAAAGGATTTAAACAGATTTTTCTTATATCATGTATGGCATTTCCATTGCAGCCCTGGCTGTTACTGGTAAGCAGAGATGGGGTCGTTACTAAAAAAAAGTAATATATTACATATTACATATTACTTTTAAAAAAAAAGTAATGTATTACACTACTTCGTTACTCGTTACTTCGTTACTCTCTATATAAAGTAACTCGTTACCTTACTCGCAGGGCCGGCCCGCCCCTCCCTGCAGGCAGATCACGCAGACTGCTAAAGTTTCAAATGTTCTCTTTAGTTCAGTTTCCATTGTCGCATAAGACTGATCCAGATCCTGAATGTTTTCCTATCTGACCGTGGCTGTCCTCTGTCTCCTGCTATCTGTATATTTTGCGCAGTCTATCTCTGCTCACGCTGTTGCGTCGGCGTGTTCTCCTGCGTGTTGGCCATGTGTTGCACTGGAACCAGACACCGCAAAGACTTCAGCCGAGCACGTACGAACTGCGCATGCGTGAGTGGCAATAACTCTCCTTGCCAGCAGGCGGCGGTAGTGTGTATTCGTCATTCAAAACAGGCAACAACCGGAAATCAGAGAAGAAACAAATAGCTGTGCCTTAGTTTCACCTTAGCATGTGTTCTTTGCAGGTGTTTGTTGAGGTTTTTTTATGACTGATTTTAGTAAATAACGAAGTAACGCGTGTCGGGGCAATGTTAGTAACTGTAGTGTGATTACTGAATTATAAAAGTAGTGCGTTACACTACTCCGTTACCGACAAAAGTAATATTATTACAGTAACGCGTTATACTATTACTTTTGGGTAATGCGTTACACCCAACTCTGCTGGTAAGAGTCTTGAATCAAAAAATATTGTCAGTATCTTGTATTTTTCAGTCTGCAACATGGTTATTCATAAACTAGCATTGAAACAATTACTTTTTAAATAGTTTAGCCAATTGACATATATTGTATCTGCAATTACTTTGATGAATGATACATTTTAAAAACTGGTGTTCTTTTCAAGAGAAATCAATGCCCACAATTAAATATTTTCAGTATTTACTCTCCTTTTTAATACACTGAATGTATGTGGATTTTGTATTATAGATGAATTGTCCAAAGATTAAACAATTCACCATATGAATAGGGAAGTAATGAAAAACTAAAATACTTGCTAGTTTCATCCCTACATTAAACATGCAATTATATTACCGGGTCAACACATTTAGTCTCCCTTTAAAGTTGTAGTAAACTGTACTGTAAACAACATTTGACTAAAAAGTCCATTTAGATTATTTGTTATAGCTACCACAGTTAGTTGAGTACAACTGTAGTTTAGCTGAGACCACATGGCACCCCCCAGTGTGTACAGAGAATAACAACATCCAATACATTGAAAGAGCTTTTAAAATGAGGCATGATTCTATTGTTTTAATGCATGAAAAACACAAAACCCCTGTGTAGAGGTTTTCAAATATACACTATCTCATCAAATATAAAGGAGGGATGGGTGATTACAGATTTCTTATGAATCTAGAAATTGTAGTAATAGTTAGAAAAACTTGCATTATGGCATTTCATCATATCTGTCCGATCACAAATTAATTACTGTATAATCAAAAACCTTTAGATACTTCACATTTTGAGCTTTTTTTAAATTTCAACACAACATGATAAGATTTGACTAAAAGAAACAAAGGAAAACGTGGGCGTGTGGTGCAGTGGGTAGTGCGTTGGTGTTGGGATCAGGGGAGCACAGGTTCAAACCCCACTGCAGTCAGCATGTCGTTGTGTCCCTGGGCAAGACACTTCACCCCAAATTGCTCCTGTGGGGATTGCCCACAATACTGAGTATGTAAGTCGCTTTGGATAAAAGCGACTTACAAGTGACATGTAATGTAATGAAAACCAGTCCACTCATGATACAAGTTAAAGTGTGTTAGAATATTAAACACATTATTGCAAATTACACCATAGCCCACAAACATAAAACCACAATGAAAGGGAAGAAATTGCAATGAATCCAGATAAAGCATGTTAGGAAGCAAGACAGATGTGACATATTTACACAGTTCAGCATGTTTATAGACCACTTTAATGCTTCACATTAGCTATAAATTACCTTTTTTATAAATCCCTTTTACAGTAATCTTGTTACCTTGTAACAATATGTAGCAGTCTTCACAGTAGTCACATTTGCTTTTAAATCACTCAGGTGAATGCTAGCTAAACATAAGAAAAATACTTACACTACCTATACCCAAGCTAAAGAACTCTGAGCAAAAATAACAACTGATACAATATAAAACATCATCCGTTTAGTGCTACACAAATAAAGAATCATATTTCTATAAAGCAAAATAAAAAAAGAGAAATTGACAGCAAAAAGAGAAACAGCAAAAAAAATTCCACTCTTGAACCTTGGTTGTATTTTTCATTAAAAGTGGTATAGAGTAGTAGGTGATACTCATTCTACATTCATTCATATCTATAGATATGGACCAGGTTAAAGTTAGAGATGCACCAACTGCACATTTTTGGTCGATGTCAATTATGTTTCAAGTCTGACCTGTTGGTTTAGATTTCCTTTCTATCAACAAGAACTATAATTTACACAAACAGCTTTGCAACTTTCCTGAAAATAAAAGTTGAATTTAATGTTTACAATACATATTTTTACCATTAACTAACATGTTCTCCAAAAATGTGCCCAGTTACAGTCCAACCATATCTGTATAATAACACACTTTATGTCATTACCATAAATAATGACGATATGGTGTGAGTGTGTGTGTGACCATAACCGAACCATTATGCGGCATGTTTGTACATTTCAAAGGCAAAAACATATATATGATTTTGGTTTCGGCCGAATGATTGGTGCATCGCTAGTTAAAGTGCATCATATCTGAAACTAATGCTTTCTGAAATGTAATTGTTCAGGAATCACAGTGAAAACACAGTGAAAACATGATGGGAATGTTATCCATTTATGTGAATATTAAATTACATAACTTATTTTGTTGGCACCTGGGTGAAAAATGACAACAAACCTTGAGGCAAGTAATGCAAAATATGTCTTCTCTACTTTTAACAGCCTGTTTGACAAGTTTCAACCCAAAGAAGCTCTTGCAAGTGTTTGGGAATCGTAAGAATGGATGAGCCACTGACTAGTTTAACAAAAGTTATGTCCCTATGCATTATTTCATTGTCATTGTGCAAGGATTTGCCTCGTGGAAGTCAGCCTGTTTTTCTGTTAGACCACAGCAGTGTTTTAATGCTTGGGCTCCTTCTGTTTCTTTTTATTGGTAGACCTGAACATGACCATGCAGGGAGGTGGTGTTCCCCCCACAGTCCACATACTGGTACATCTCCTGGGAGACCTGCTCCGTGTGGCCGAAGTACGAAGTCGTCACCGTCACCCTGAAAAACAACCACAGAGTCAACAACGATACATCAGATAACAAGGTGAGCCACGCTCAGGACGAATGTGACCTCTGAAGCCTGCAATAGTCTAGTTTGAACTCATTTTGTCTCCTTTGCTAACTCTTGAGCTATGTAGCTTAGACTGCTTCATTTCTTAGCATTGGCTTGCTGTAACCGGTGCTGAAATTATGAGTAATTCAAAAGAAAGATAATTATTGACTTGCATTTCCATATTTATGTTATACTATAGTTGTGTTGCTTTCTGTTAAAGCCAGCTGTTTGACTCATTCTCCCAAAATGTTAAGCATCAGACAAAAGCAGTTTGTGTTTTGTTTGAATACCAGAACTAAACATGGTAAAGCAGCGTTCAGTTATTATGCTCCAAATATCTGGAACAAACTCCCAGAAACCTGCAGGTCCGCTGCAACTCTTACTACTTTTAAATCCAGGCTGAAGACTTTTCTTTTTGTCGCTGCTTTTAATTGAACTATTCATATCTTAAACTGCACTGTAACTTTTATCCATGTACTTTTTCTTTTTATGTTTAATTGAACTATTCATATTTTAGACTGCACTGTAACTTTTATTCATGTATTTTTCCTTTTAATGTTTATTTTATTAGCTTTTCTTTTTTAATGCTTAATGTCTTTCATTTTTTGTAAAGCACTTTGAATTGCCTTGCGTTGAAAAGTGCTATATAAATAAACTTTCCTTGCCTTGCCTTGCCTTGAATAAACACATCTTCCATTGTTAAATGACTTAAAGGGAAGCGTGATCCTCAGGGCTTTATGGTCTGGATATAAAACCACTGAATTGCAAAGTGGGTGTTATGGTACCATTTTTACTGGGATTCAGTCGACTGTTAATTGGCTAGAAAGCTGTTATTTGGCTTAGACCACAGAGGATTAGGTGGACCAATAAAGATTATTTCTGCCTCAGCCAAATGTTTGCTTTGCAATCTGTTTGAAAGTCAGTGTTAGCGTGTAATGAGCAGTGCACCCAAAGGCCCATGTATCTCCTGTTGGACGGTGTTGTTTCTGGGCAGTTTTTCAGTATGTGTGGGAGTCTATGTAAGTGTATGGAGGCAAAGTTGTTGAAATGGATGTTGATGTATGAAAGGATAAAATACACAATACGTAATAATACATTCAGTATGATTATATGTAAAGTAAAACATCAGAATGTGGCATGTGATACAATAACTGTATGTTAAGCCATACTTACTGCATCATGACCACAATGTTGTGAACTTTGATGGTTGGCAAGGTGCAGTAGTCACTGTAAGAAAATATTTGGTTTGTGATTTAAAAAAGGATCAACGTGTAATTAGTACATTTTTGTAATGTTCTATAAAGATACTTACAACATGTAACTCATCTCATCGGCAATGGTGGTGGGAACTGTATAGTCAATCTGCAACAACAATCAAAGCCTTTTAGTTGAAATCAATATGACACATTAACCTAATACACATTTATGCCAATTAAAACAAAAAAACAGATTCAATTGTATAGATTTTACGGTCTCACTGGCCAATTGTCTAGTAGAAAGAAGTGGTACCATGATTTGTAATGTCACAAGACAAGACAATGATGCTTTAACAATGAGGAACACATTGGTGTGAGGCATCTTTACAGAAACAAAATGTATGTTAGTTGTGCTACTGTATGAGATGTCTTGGTATTGTGACTTTAGGCATAACAATGAGCAGCTGTAATAACTTAAGGACATCCAAATGTCAATCGACTTTTTTAAATCGATAATAATAAATAGATTGTCTTAGCTTTGAGTTTCTGTGTGTGAATAGTCAAATGTATTTCAACCCACCTGCCGCTCATCCAGTGGTATGATCATTGAGCTGTTGTTCAACTTGGCCTTGCCTATCACCGTCTTGGAGAACTGCACTTGGGCTGTGATGTTGGTCACAGATATGGTGTAGTAGTTATTATTGGTGATGTTCAGGGTGCTCTGGATGGAAGAAGATAAAAGGCTTGAGATAATGGCAGAATAGTGGTTGATTTAAAGAGCTACACCATTGACTTGTAGAGATTGTAATCATTGTCATTATAATAATAATTACTATTAAACATAACACTTACATATTACCACATTTTAAATTGAAATTGCAATCTCTCCATTGAATTTGTTTCTCCACTAACCCCTGAGGGAAGTCTCTGGTTCTTGAGATGAGAAATACTCCACATTACTCACCAGCCAGTTGCTAGCTGTAACGGTTTATTTTTGGTTGTTGAACCAGTAACATGCAAAGAGGAATTCACAAAAAGGCTTGTGCAGCCTTATGGTGCCAACACTGCACAAATAGGATAACAAAATTGTGTTTAACTCTCGAAGCATGATCTTCTCCTACTTACATATTTTTAATTACGGTACTATACATACATTTGGCACATTTTGAACTCATTTGCAATGCGTTCTTTACATGGTGCTGTAACAAAACACATTTTCCAATTTGGATCAATAAAGTAAATCTAATCTAATCTATATAATGTTAACCTAAACACAAGCCAACGTATTGAACCATCCTAGAGTGTTTCTATTAAGGTGAATATGCTGACACAATCTTACTGTGATGTTGAGATAAACGATGCGTTTGTCCAGGTCATAGGAGACGTAGGCGGACTTCACTCCCACATAGGAGACATCAATAGAGCGAGGGAATAGGAAGAAAACAGCGAGGCTTGACAGCAGCAGGCAGAGGACCACTGATATCGTGACATACTGCTTTCTGCATGAGAAGGAAAAGAGAAGTGAAACCCTGAATCCAGCTGAGGACTTCAATGTGAAACATGCTACTGTGTGTTCTTTTGAATTTCATCACGCATACAGCCAACACCGTTAATCTTGAAGAAGAGCGCAGAGTGCAGACTTACGTCCTGCTCGGCCTGAGCCTTTGGTCGCTGTATGGAATCAGAGCCACAAGCTGATTCTCTTGACCTGTTTTAAAATGCAAAGAAAGGAAATCAAAGGAAAGCTGTATCATTCGGCTGTTTGAAAAAAGGCACTATTTTGTAAGATTTGCACTGTGAACACTACTAGGAAGAATCACAGATATATCTTGCAGTTGACTTTTTCCACTTAAAATGTACTCTTAACCCACCAATACAGATAGCTGAATGCAGTATTCTTTAATGCAGTGATGAATTAATTTCCTCAATTAATTTTTGAGAACATGAAGTGATGCTGCCTTTTTAGCTTTAGCTAGTTTGAGTTGAGTTAGTATATCTATAAAGATTTACCTCGTGGTATACGGCCGGTGCCCTGACATGTCGGACATGTCACGCTGTCCCGTCCAGTGAATTCCACGTAGGGGAACTGAGAAACGTCTCCATTCTTTCCATCCTCATCCCCGTCAGAAGCTGTCAGCGCATCCTGACTTTCGTCTTTGGGGTTAGCCATGTGAGAATGGAACTTGCCCATATTTGCAGCCGTCTGTACACAACACAAAAGATAGCATGAGCCGAGAGGAACCGCCATGTAGGTACAGCAGGAAATGCTGACTAACCACATGCCACACAGCGGTCTGAATGTGAAATGGGACCTGGACGAATTCCAGGCCACATTTTCCAAGAAAAAAGGCTCCGGTAAAATGACCTAATACAACTGAAATAATTCTGTGATGCTTAATGGAGACACATATGTTAACTTTACTTAATGTACGTTTGTTGAATCCTCTGTATACAGACTTTTATAGGGTTTTGTATTGGCAAGAACCTGGGATCAAAATGGTAATGCTTTAAGTTTTAGCTTATTGCGATATGGCTAGTAGGCAAAGCAATATAATGTCATATTTTGTGTCCTTTCAAAACATTTTCATAGCATTGTTAGAGTTATTTTTTTCCGCACACATACATATGCTTTAAGGACTTATATGACCATCTTTTGGTACTTTAATTAACATTTTGAATGTAAGCCTTTAACATGTAACAGAGTATTTCTGCACTTTGGTAATATTTTTTTAAACTTTAGAACAAGATCCGGTACTACATCTAACATAAACACAGCAGTACTATTAATGCAACATTATTTGGGAGGGGTAATGTA
Organism: Pseudochaenichthys georgianus; assembly: GCF_902827115.2. NCBI lineage: Eukaryota > Metazoa > Chordata > Actinopteri > Perciformes > Channichthyidae > Pseudochaenichthys > Pseudochaenichthys georgianus. The sequence goes on from NC_047518.2 coordinate 30,960,532, forward strand.
CAACTAGCCGGTGATTGCAAAATGCACCATGAGTCATGACAAATTCTTACATCACAATGAGTGCTTCTACTTAATAGACTTAGTAGATTAGGCTGATAACACATAGCAGGGCCTACCAACTCCACAAGGCTGAATGCAGGGCTTTTACTGGTAGTGGATTCTTTTCACAGACTATTAGTGCGTTTACAAGGATCTGAATATTTCTTCCACCAAAAAAGCTACTGATACATTATGTACAAGACACACCGTGCAGATGATAATAAGAGATGCCTCCGACACACAGCACGCTGTCACTCAGTACAGGATGTCTGTTATGAGTCTGTGAACACAGGCCGCTGGGCTGCAGAGACTCAGCAAGAACACAACGTACCGGCCGCATGAACACTGCTAAAAAAATCTATTCTTCCTCCAAAAGGAGATATTTGGTCTCTACATTTTGATTTCAACAGCATCATCAATATTGTTCTTCATTTCGTCGCGTAATTCTGATATTTAATGAACACATCGTTCGAATTAATGGCATCACAACAGGAGAATCCGCATATATATCGTTACCCTGGTTGTTATATGTTGTGCAGTCAGTAAACTACATATTGTTTTCCCGTTAGCTAACGTCTTACCTGTTATTTGTTTTTACTTGCTTAACATTCGTTGTCCTCGCTGTTTGTTGTGGTCCAGCACAGCAGTAGAGAATGAAGCCGATGGGAACGCCCCCCTCGTCTCCTGATTGGCCAGACTCGTGTCATATGTGGTCACCGTGCGGACCCTACCACAACAACACAGGGGGACAATGGCCCTTTCTCATTTCTCTAACTCCCCTCCTCGACTCCTATCCTCGATACTTAGTCCCGCCCACAGGAGATGCGAGCGGAGGAGCCGAGGAGGGGAACCGAGGAGAGAGGAGGGGAAGCAGCAGGCGGTTAGAGAAATGAGAACTCCTCTCCTCTGAGCGGTCATAGACGTCCATTAATGATGACAGGAGGCACAGCAGCCCTCTGTTTGATGGACAGATGTGTTCATGACGACTTATATATTTACTTTGATTCATTCACAGTGCGGTATAATGAGACAATAACAGGCTACAGAAGCAGACACACACACACACACACACACACACACACACACACACACACACACACACACACACACACACACACACACACACACACACACACACACACACACACACACACACACACACACACACACACACACACACACACACACACATATGTATATATTTATATATATATACAATTTCAGAATCAAACAGAGCACTCTCATAATAACGTAACACTATCAGAGACTGGATATATCCCCCCCCCCCTCTGGTCGCTACAATGAGGGAAATAAATTACGGGCCAAATGTTTTATTTACAAGTATTAAAAGTAAACAGAGGACACCAAACCAACTGACAGCTGTCTGTCCGCTGCATCTATGCACACACTGTACCACACACACCTAAACCACACACACACACACACACACACACACACACACACACACACACACACACACACACACACACACACACACACACACACACACACACACACACACACACACACACACACACACACACACACACACACACACACACACACACACACATATACAGCTCCTAAAACAGGCTACAGCCGTGGTGTATTTTATTGTGAAGCACTAAATGGTTTTAGAAAAATATCGACTCTTTGTTTGTAGATATCTACTAAACTAAAGCAAAAAGAGTAGGCCTGTTCTACTGAGTGATATATATTATACACACTGCTCTGCTTTCTGCACGGACCTCACAGCTGTTCTCACTGTAAACATCGCGTTGCGATGAAAGCAGTTAATAAAATAATATCCAGGGGATGCATGCAGAGCTGTCATTGGCTGAGATAAGTCCGGCCGTGTGTCACGATTCTTTGAAACATCTCTGTTGCCGGAAATGCATCCACGAAGCAGCCGTGGAGGACCGTGGAGGACCCATCAGTGTATCCTCGGTTATAGCTCCTCCAGAGAGCCTCCTCCACGCTCGATCCTCGGTCCTCGAAGTGCATTTAGAGAAATGAGATGTCCTTCAACATGGCGCTCTGAAATTCATTTCCGGGTCACTACCGGAGGACCGAGGAGTCGAGGAGTCGAGGAGGGGGATTTGATGAAATGAGAAAGGGCCCCTGACAGAACTTGGTTGCGGAATTATTCAGATCAGTGCTTGAATTGGAATAAAAAAGGTGCCAGTACTCTAAATCAGCAATTGTTTCTAGTAAATGTATTTACACAGCCCAAAAACAAGTATTTGTCTCAAAGTCATAGTATATCCTATAATGCTAGTGGGTTTGTCTCTTTACTGTATATTATAGAAACAAAATGACTCAGGGTGCATCTGAGATAAGAGGGGGTGCTGTGGTAAAGTACTATTTTTATAAGTGGGGAGTGGACCTGACACCCTCTAGGCCGGGGCTTTGTTTTTAAATATTGAAGTTAGATGCATAAATCTGGTGCACTTTGAGAGAAAAATGAAGAGATATATGGATACCTCTCAACATCCATAATGAAACAACTGTAAACAGATTTACATTTTCTTTATGGATATAAAAGAAAGTAAAGCCTGACTCCTACTGGCGGCTGGTTAAATGACTCCTCGTCCCTGAGTACACTCACCATCTTTCAGCAGGAAAGGAGAGAGGGAATCCTTGTCCGGCGACAACCGCTGTCTTTTCGCACTATTATTAAGCCACGCTAACATTTTCGAAATGCTAACGTTATGTGATGTCTTTTCTGCTCTAGTCTATCGCTGCGGTGCGTCATAGGTACGCTGGGCATATTTGTTGTCATGCGTCAAATTTCAGGGCTTGTTTTATATTCTGTTTTATCATTAATGTCCTATAACATAATCTTCCTGTGCCAGAATAATGCACATGAACGCATCAAAGCTTTGTGATTGGCCGGCGTGACCCCATGTGTCGGGGCGTGGCTTGTGGGCAGTGGGCACTATAGTTCGCTGACGTTGTCCATGGCCCTTTCTCATTTCATCAAATCCCCCTCCTCGACTCCTCGACTCCTCGGTCCTCCGGTAGTGACCCGGAAATGAATTTCAGCGCGCCATGTTGAAGGACATCTCATTTCTCTAAATGCACTTCGAGGACCGAGGATCGAGCGTCGAGGAGGCTCTCTGGAGGAGCTATAACCGAGGATACACTGATGGGTCCTCCACGGTCCTCCACGGCTGCTTCGTGGATGCATTTCCGGCAACAGAGATGTTTCAAAGAATCGTGACGCACGGCCGGACTTATCTCAGCCAATGACAGCTCTGCATGCATCCCCTGGATATTATTTTATTAACTGCTTTCATCGCGACACGATGTTTACAGTGAGAACAGCTGTGAGGTCCGTGCAGAAAGCAGAGCAGTGTGTATAATATATATCACTCAGTAGAACAGGCCTACTCCTTTTGCTTTAGTTTAGTAGATATCTACAAACAAAGAGTCGATATTTTTCTAAAACCATTTAGTGCTTCACAATAAAATACACCACGGCTGTAGCCTGTTTATGGAGCTGTATATGCGTGTGTGTGGTGTAGGTGTGTGTGGTACAGTGTGTGCATAGATGCAGCCGACAGACAGGTGTCAGTTGGTTTAGTGTCCTCTGCTTACTTTTAATACTTGTAAATACAACTTTTGGCCCGTAATTTATTTTCCACATTGTAGCGACCAGAGGGGAGAGGGGGGGGGGGATATATCCAGTCTCTGATAGTGTTACGTTATTATGAGAGTGCTCTGCTTGATTCTGAAATGGTATATATTTATATAAATATATATATATGTGTGTGTGTCCCCGCATCTGTAGCCATTATTGTCTCATGACACCGCCCTGTGAATGAATCAAAGTAAATATATAAGTCGTCATGAACACATCTGTCCCTCAGACAGAGGCTGCTGTGCCTCCTGTCATCATTAATGGACGTCTCTTTAAAATGACCGCTCAGAGGAGAGGAGTTCTCATTTCTCTAACCGCCTGCTGCTTCCCCTCCTCTCTCCTCGGTTGCCCTCCTCGGCTCCTCCGCTCGCATCTCCTGTGGGCGGGACTAAGTATCGAGGATAGGAGTCGAGGAGGGGAGTTCGAGAAATGAGAAAGGGCCCATGTCAACAGGAGTGACAGTCCGCAAACACACAAGACCGCAATTATGGCAGAAGCAAAAAAGTCCAAAATATATAATTTTCACTCCGAGTGGGAGGATGATTATTTTTGTATCTATCTATTCCAATTCATCTGTCTCATCTGCAATGCGAGCGTGGCTTTATCGAAGAAGGGTAATTTAGGAGCGGCATTTCAAAACAGTGCACAAACTCTACGAGACGGAATTCCCTCCTAATTCTTCCGTTGGCTCCCAAAAGGTGAGGGACCTGAAAGGACAGCTAAATGCACAGCAGTCCATTTTCACCAGGCCAAACAACAAGAGCAAGGCTGCCTGCTACCATATAATATTATCGTGTCAGTCACTTGCGAAACACATGAAGTCTTTCAAAGACGGCGAAGTTGTGAAAGAAGCTTTCCTGGAGTCTGCTGACGCGCTTTTGGGGGACAGTAAAAATGACAGTAGCATTTCAACAGGTTTTTGATATAATACAAACTCAAGTTAGATACCGTTATTAATCAGCTGTATTTTTGTTTGAACTTATTCATTATAATTATTGTACAAAATGGTATAAGAATGCAAACTTAAATTGATTATAGTCTATTATCAATTCAGGTTAAGAAGCTAGTGTTGCTAGCATCCTATTTGAAAGGCATTTCTTTTTATACACTACTAAAATGCAACAAAAAAGGGTTTAATTATATATGTATTTTGTCTTTTTTATTGCACTTTGGCAGCAGATTCCTGTGTAGCTTCAGATCTGAGTTGTCTTATAAGCCTAATTTATACTTTTGTAGCAACACTATTTTTATATAATGGCAAAGAAAGGGTTCAGAATATTTTCTTTTTTTCCTGTGTCATATGTGGCAGTAGCCGTGGCTTGGAAGTATACTTGCTTCGTGTCTGAAGGAAGTGACTTAGAAGTACGCGACTACCAAGACAGCATCCTCACGATTGAGAAACGGCCCCTATCTCCTATTCCTTGACCTCTGAGTGAAACGTCACGGGGTTAAGGGATAGTGGATAGGAGAATTCAAAAGGACTTAGGAGAAGAGACTGCGGTACTTCAGAGAATCCGAATGCACTTTCACTATCCGACGTGTTTATGATGCCCAGCGGACGTCATTGTGTGCGTCTGCTGCTGTGGGGAAACTATGGAAACTGAAGAGTTTATCACCGGCCACTAGAGGGCAGCGTCACTGCTGTCGCTGCCCGGATATGCCGTGCTTTGACCCGGAAGTGCCTAGCGGCCATTTTAGTTCACATGTTGTTCGTTCACTCCGCCTCGAGTTGAGACGTTCATCCACTCACTCATGTAAGACTGTTTCCACTACTGTTTAGTGTGTCTTTAATATATGTAATTGAATATATGTGTATTGGTCATGACATGCATGTATGTAATACTTTGTCAACTTATCCTGCGGCATTGCTCTGTTTCAGGGTGTCGTCATCTTTGTCATTAAAGTACCAAGACTGACATTGAGGAGTGTGTTTCTTCATGACGACACCATGGTCATTGTTGGATGCCCTGTCCCCGGCTGCGAGTTCGAATCCCAAGATTTGTCTGAAGCACTCGTCATTGCTATATTGACGATTCATGGATTTAGCCACCAGCACGCAGCGCCTGTCATGGCCGCGCCAGCCCAGGCCCCAGCCCCTCACGGCCGAGACTCGATCAGCCCAAAGTTGATGTGGGCGTGTCGATAGAGGAATGGAACGTGTTCATCCGCCGTTGGGACGTATTCCGCGCCGGCTCAGGCATAGGGGATGCCCAGGCCCCCTTCCAGCTGTTTCAGTGCGCCGGGCCTGTACTTGGAGACAGCCTGTTGAAAGCCGCCCCCGACGCCGCTTACGGACCCTTGCCAGACCTAATCACCGTCATGCGTTCCCATGTCATCCCAGTCGCTACATGCGTCCTGCGCACCGAGCTACTTCAGTTCCGCCAGGAACGCGATGAGAAATTCCGTGCATTCGCTGCCAGAGTGCGGGGTAAAGCAGAGACATTCGCATATAATGCGGTATGCGAGTGTGGTAAGGACGTGGACTATACCGACCACATCATCCGTGATGTTCTGCTCAATGGCATTTATGACTCGGACATACGCCGCGAGACGCTGGGGACACCTGACGTCCTGGTTAAGCCAGTTAATGACGTAATTGCACTCGTCGAGAACAGAGAGATGGCTCGTAACGCTCTCCCGTCGTCCTCCCTATCAGCCATGTCGTCATTCCGGCGCCTGAAGACGACTCCTCAGACGAGCCCCGCCCGAGCCCTGCGGACGGGGCTAAACGTGCCTCGTGCCCGGAATGTAAGAGCGTCTTTAACGTCTTCACGGAGGGGCCTCGCGGGTGGAATCCTAAGCCTCACCAGGTGTGCATCGGCTGCTATAGGGCCCGCCGACGACAGAGGCGTCAACAGCCGTCGTCCGACAGTCAACAGGCCGCCATGGGGTCGGAGCCGGTCTCCCAGGTCTCATCGGTGCAAGCTGGGGCCCGCCCTGGCCGACGTCACAGGAGCCATCGCCGACGCCGCGCCCCTACGTCGCACGGAGGTGTCAACAGGCAAGCACCTATCAGACTCGAGCACCACATCTTCTCCAAGGGCGAATGGAGACGGTCCAGGCTGAGAGACCACCCCTGAGCATTAATCACCATCTCGATAGACATGCCAGTCGGGCTGAGGGATGGCACCGGCAACCGGGGCTCGGCCAACGGAGCTCGGATATCCGCCGCCGCGGACACTGGCGCGCAGTCGGACCTTTGGTCGCTGGAGGAGTTCCTGGCCTGCGGTTTCTCGCGGGACGACCTGCGACCCGTCAGCCTCAGCCTGTCAGCCGCCAACCGCTCCCCTATGTCCATCGAGGGGGCGTTCTTCGCTAGGCTCTCGACAACCTGCAGCGGGGGGCGTGTCACATCCTGCCGTTCCATGGTATATGTGAGCAGCTCGGTCCGGGCCATGTACCTCTCCTACGAGTCGTTGCTCAACCTCGGCCTCTTGCCCGCGAACTTCCCATCGGACGACGTTGCAGGGGGGCACAAGGACAGGCGTAGCCCTGACACGGCTGACACGCCAGACCAGCCCTTGTCCGTCATTGCGACATGGTCAGCCAACGGCGGCTGCGTGGGGCCAGGTGACCCCCGGGACGCCCAGTGCACATGTCCTCAGCGCACGGTCCCCCCGGCGCGCCCCGTAGCACTGCCTTTCCCTTGTAAGCCAGAGAACAATAACAGGATGAAAGATTGGCTACTCGGGAGATATGCCTCGTCAACGTTCAATACTTGCCCCCATCGAGCACTACCATGCATGGAAGGGCCACCTATCGAGATGCACGTGGACCCCGCAGCTACGCCTAGGGCATGTCACACCGCGGCTACAGTGCCTCTACACTGGCAGCGGAGGGTCCACGATGACCTACTGCGGGACGAAGCCCTTGGGGTCATTGAACGTGTGCCATACGGCGAGCCTGTGACGTGGTGCCATCGTATGGTAGTCACTCGGAAGCACGATGGTTCCCCACGCAGGACCGTGGACCTCTCCCCCCTTAACAAGTTCTGCCAACGTGAGACCTTCGCCACTGAGTCCCCGTTCCACCTTGCACGCCGCGTCCCGAAGAGCACCTGGAAGACCGTCACGGACGCCTGGAACGGCTACCACAGTGTCCCCCTGCGTGAGTCGGATCGCCACCTCACTACCTTCATCACACCCTTCGGCCGTTGGCGCTACACCAGGGCACCACAGGGTTTCCTGTCATCAGGGGATGGCTACAACCGTCGGTTTGTTGCCGTCCTCTCGGACTATGAACGCAAGGAACGTTGCGTGGATGACACCATCCACTATGACACCGACCTGGAGCAACACTGGTGGAGGACCATCGACTTCCTGACGCGTGTCGGCCGGTCAGGAATCGTGTTGAACTCAGACAAGTTTCAGTTCGCGGAGAGGTGCGTCGATTTTGCTGGCTTCAGGGTGTCGGAATCTACTATCGAACCGCTCCCGAAATACTTGGACGCCATCCGGGACTTCCCCACCCCTGGCTCCACGACGGACATCAGGAGTTGGTTCGGCCTTGTCAACCAGGTGGCCAACTACGCCCAGTTGCGTGACACGATGGCTCCATTTAAGCCATTCCTCAGCCCACGCCGTGTGTTCCTATGGTCCCCCGTTCTGGAGGAGGCCTTCCAGGCGTCCAAGCAAGCCATAATGGAGGCCATCCGTGAGGGCGTGGAGATCTACGACATGCAGAAGCGTACCTGCCTCCGCCCTGACTGGTTCATGCGTGGCATTGGCTACATCCTGCTCCAGCAACATTGTCACTGTGCCTCGGGCATACCGGACTGCTGTCCAGGTGGATGGAGGATCACCCTCGCGGGCTCGCGTTTCCTGTCCCCTGCGAAGCAGCGCTATGCGGCCGTCGAGGGAGAGGCCCTAGCTGTGGCCTGGGGTCTGGAACAGACGCGGTACTTCACTCAGGGGTCCGACAACCTCGTCGTGGTCACCGACCATAAGCCGTTGGTGAAGATCTTTGGCGACCGTACGCTGGATGAGATCACAAACTGCGTCTGTTTAGACTCAAGCAGCACACCCTCCCATGGTGCTTTGACATTGTGCATCTGCTTGGCAAGAGCAACTATGCCGCTGATGCCACGTCGAGGCATCCTTCCCCCTCATGGCCTCCATCCGCGAAGACGCACGGGAGCTCGGAGCCGTCTCTTGGCCCCTCCTCGCACGGGAGACAGCGGCTGACGGATGCCTCGGCCACCTCCTCCAACTCATCGAGCAGGAGGGTGGGATTGACGTAAATGACCCTGCCCTGGCGAGTCTGTCATCGGTCTGTGAGTCCATCTACGCACAGGACGGCGTCCTGCTCTATCGGGACCGCGTCGTGGTCCCCCCATCCCTCCGTGGGAGAGTCCTTCAGCATCTCCATGCCGCCAACCAGGGAACCTCAGCGATGGGGCAGCATGCCCGAGCCATAGTTTACTGGCCCGGGATGTCCGAAGACATTCAGGCCACTAGGGACGGATGTGCAGACTGCAACCGCAATGCTCCGTCACGGGCGGCTACACCCCCCCTGCCGTCCTCACCCCCGTCCACGCCATTCGAGGAGGTGTTTGCTGACTTCTTCGACTATGGGGGCCGCCACTACCTAGTTGTCGGCGACCGTCTCTCGGGCTGGGTAGAGGTCCTGAGCTCTACGGCGGGTACTGCCCTGGCGGGCTCAGCTGACCTGGTCCAACACCTCCGTTCATTCTTCGCCACCTTCGGCGTACCGGAGGAGCTCTCGAGCGATGGTGGTCCGGAATTCAAGGCGAGCCACACTGAGGACTTCCTCCGCTTATGGCACGTCAAACACCGTGTGTCGTCTGTTAGCTTCCCGCATTCCAATGGGAGGGCAGAAGTTGCGATTAAGACCGCTAAGCGCCTCCTGATGTCCAACACCAGCCCGTCGGGCGGCCTTGATCAGGACCGCTTCCTGCGTGCTATGCTGCAGCTGCGAAACACGCCTGACCCCGACTGCAACCTCTCGCCAGCACAGATCATCTTTGGCCGCCCCCTTCGTGGCTCGCTCTCCTTCGTGGCTCGCTCTCCTTCGTGAACCGCCTCGAGAAGTTCTCGAACCCGCACATCCGCCTGCTATGGCGCGAGGCATGGGCGGCGAAGGAGGACGCCCTTCGGACCCGTATGTCCCGTACCACCGAGTCCCTGGGGACTCACTCAAGACCGCTCCGCCCATTGGCACTCGGCGAAAGGGTATTCCTCCAGAACCAGCAAGGCCCGAGCCCCCATAAATGGGACAGGTCAGGGATCGTGGTGGAGTCGCCGGGCCACGACCAGTATCGGATCAGGGTTGACGGTTCGGGACGTTTGACACTGCGCAACCGGCGCTTCCTCCGTGCCTATACGCCGGCCACACCCTGCGCCCGTGAGCAGCCGGCTGCTCCCTTACCGCCGCCCGCTGCTCTGGACCATCAGCCCCCACCTATCCACCTGGGCTGGGCGACGCCCCAGGGGATCGCTCAGCGGCCGGCTGTTGGACCCCGCGACTCGGCTATGGGCGCTTCCCCACCGGCACCTGCTGGTGAGGCGTCCTCTGACCTCACCGTTCCTACGGGTGCCTTCCTGGGCGCACCGGTGCCGCAGTCGCCGCCGATGCTGCCCCAGCCTACTCGGCCAGGCCGCGCGAGGAGGCCGCCTGCACGTTACGAGCCCGAGGCCGGCAGCTGGATTTAGACCGTTAACCTATTCCGGCCCATAGTTTTCCGGTCTGGGGGGGATGAAGAGTTTATCGCCGGCCACTAGAGGGCAGCGTCACTGCTGTCGCTGCCCGGATATGCCGTGCTTTGACCCGGAAGTGCCTAGCGCCCATTTTAGTTCACAAGTTGTTCATTCACTCCGCCTCGAGTTGAGACGTTCATCCACTCACTCATGTAAGACTGTTTCCACTACTGTCTAGTCTAGTGTGTCTTTAATATATGTAATTGAATATATGTGTATTGGTCATGACATGCATGTATGTAATACTTTGTCAGCTTATCCTGCGGCATTGCTCTGTTTCAGGGTGTCGTCATCTTTGTCATTAAAGTACCAAGACTGACATTGAGGAGTGTGTTTCTTCAGAAACTAGTTTTCTATTCAGCGGACTACAACATGGATGTTTAATAAGAACAACGGACTCATCTAGAGACTCTGCACCGTGCTCTAATGCCGTTGCTTTGCTTTATGAACGTGGACAACAGAGAAACATATTCTTCATGACCTAAGTTGGAATTGAAATAAAAAATGAAAGTGAAATTTATGCTCATCATCCTCTCCCTCCGGTCCACATTAATACAAATGATCCCAATACGTATGATTGTATGAAATATCAAAAGATCTTAAAATCAATACAAATGTATTTATTATAAAAGTTAGTCCTTAACACCTATCACTGTGTACATCACCATTTTTTTTTTTCCCCCTTAAACTGTGGATTTTCTCTGGAAGTTTTTCCTTGTACGATGTGAGGGTCTAAGGATAGAGGGTGTCGTTTTTCTCATACTGATCTTCTGAACAATCTGTGCTGATGTATTTGCTGTAAAGTGTCTCTACTGTAGGCTATTTTTATTATATGTACAGCACTTTGGCTCGACCAAAAATCGTTTATAAATGTGCTATATAAATAAAACTTGATTTGAAACATCTTTTAAAAGTTGAACAAACTCCACACAGCTCAGTGAAATGTTGACTTTATTTGATAATTTCAGTAAAAACTAACGTTCATATTTCTCTTTTTGATTATAATACTGATGAACGTTCAAAACAAAGCACTTTGGCAACTTAACACATACGTTTTAAAATGCTTAATAAGCACCGTAACTTTCATGATATAATTTCTAGGTCATAATCGTTTGTTTCCATGAACAGCCGACTGTTGTGTGACGCAAATGCTGCGGCTGCAAGGCATTGTGGGGCAGCATTTTCTTCTCTCCTTTTGTTTAGGGAGGTCCAGTGGTTCCTAAGCTAAAGGAGGTTATAAAGGAAGTTTGAAACCTCCTTTCCTATCATTCTAGAGGAGGGAGAGGGTGACGAGCATAAGTTTCACTTTCCTTTTTTATTTCAATTCCAACTTTGGTCATGAAGAATATGTTTCTCTGTTGTCCACGTTCATAAAGCAAAGCAGCAGCATCAGAGCACGGTGCAGAGTCTCTAGATGAGTTTACAGTAGTCCCTCGTTCTTATTAAACATTAACGCACATTCATGACGTCCGTTGGCGCATCATAAACACGTCGGATAGTGAAAGTGCATTCGGATTCTCTAAAGTACCGCAGTCTCTTCTCCTAAGTCCTTTTGAATTCTCCTGTCCACTATCCCTTAACCCCGTGACGTTTCACTCAGAGGTCAAGGAATAGACGATAGGGTTAGAATTTAGGAGCTGATCTTTGGACTATTCGACTGCAGCCATGGACTATAGAGAGGCGAAGTCCCTCCCTTTCCGGGAGCCTCCATGGGACCCCGGAAGCGTAAAATTATACATTGAAGTCAATGGAGAGAGAAAGGTTATCTTTTGATCCCGTTTGAATTGTGCCATGAATGACACATATGATGTTTGTCAATTTAAAAGAATATTTTGCAAGTCAAAAAAATTAAAATGTGTCGTAAAACTGTGAAGTTACACATTTTTTTTTGTGAAACCGCTCAGTGAACTACAGGTCTCTCGTCTCGCACAATACGCGTCACCATCACAAAGACGGCCGTCACGTTAGCAAATTTCACCTGTTTCTTTCAGAATGAGAATAAAAGTATAAAATGAGGTGAAAATCACTACAAGTCTGGACACGTTGAGAGCTGTACATACACGAAAGGGGAGTTAGTCGGTTCTGTAAGAGCAGCGGGACCGGCTTTACAAGGTTTCGGTGAGTAATATGAGTGCAATGTGTAACGTTAATGTCAGCTAGCTAACATTAGCTAACAAGGTACACTAACGTGTTTTGTTTTAGTAAATAGTTTTCTCCTTAAGAACTTCGTGGTCTCTGTGTATGCTGTGGATAACATTAGTGTTCACAAGAACAAGGTACACTCCCGTGTTTTGTTTTAGTTGCTCTTCAGATTGAAGCGGCCAGTTTTATATCGACTATATTCTATACTGTATGTGTGATCTCCTTTTACATCTCGTTGTGTCATTTGAGTTTATTTGCTGTGTGTAGATTCAAGGATTTTGGTGACATGAACATGACCATCGCGGAGGCAGTCCAGTTACCATCCTTCTGTCTCCGTGAGGAGGGTGGGTCATATATCACCCATACTGGCACCAGGTCCAAGGGCAGCTGCACATCACAGACCGGAGTCTCTGCTACTTTGTTGTGTGGACCAGAAGGAGGCGATCATCATCCTCATCCCCAAAGACCCTGCATGGCATGGAAATCTCCTCCTCCTGGAACAATTCTACAGCCAGCATATGCTCCCTGTGTTGGCCAGTAGAGAGGAGGACATTTAAATAAACATACTCTTAACACCCTCAGACTCTGCGTTGTGTTTCGTATGTGTGATGGGGTGTTATGCAGAGGGGAGGAAAACAGGACACAGCAGATTGGGATTGTGGTGGAGACGCTGAGCAGTTATTTAATTGTTGCATGTCATTATTATTATACTGCGTGCTTCTTAGTTATTCCATCTTTTGCTGTAACATGGATCTGTATGTAACTCTATATTCACTTGTTATCTACCACACTTCCTTCTACATCATACACCATCATTATACATGATGGTGTATATAGGATATATATATTTGTATACATTACATATCTGTAAATTGTATAATTTAATTTTTCGTATTTGGGATTGTTGGAAACGTCTTTTTGATCTCTGTCTATAAACACAAACTGAGTAAGATTGACAATAAAGTTGACTTTGAAAAATATATATATTCTTTATGAAAATAGTTGACTGTTGGAGAAATGAATCCAAATGAAACGTTGGACTGAACTACAACTACGCCTTTAAATCTCTACGGACTGTTTTTCAGTGGGATGGCAAGTTCCTATCTTTAAACATTTATTAGTTTTTTCTCAGAACAGATTTGATTTTCTGAAGTTAATTTAACTTTGCCGACCGTCATTATTAAAAGGTACAATCAATTTGTTTAGGGTTGACTAAAATAATGAAAAACATTCATTTGGATAATTTACTGACAGAATAAGAAACTCAATAATGCTCTACTCACCTGTTCCTTTTTATAAAGTGAAACAGTTGAAACGATAGATTTTAGTAAACTTAAAAACAACCTTCTCCAAAAGCTATCAAGGAATATACCGAATACTTATTTTAGAACGTTATTACATATTATTTGTATATAGTTTGAATTATCCATAATTGACAGAAGCTTGTGTTTACACTGACCTGTTACTCATATATTAATGTCTTTGTAACTTCAGTAAACCACTACCTTACTAATTTCTTTCATTCATCACGGTTCAGTAAACTAAGTGACACATGAACCAGTTGAATCATTATAATAACGTAGGATTGCAACTCTTTGAAACTGTAGGTGGCTCTTAAAAGAGCCGTTGTGTTTGGGTGTGCTGGTCTCAGGTCAGTCTAAGCCCTCTCGCGGATGCAGCTGGATGTCCTTGGGCATGATGTTGACCCTCTTTGCTTGGTTCATCTTACTGGGGGGCAGCTACATGGATGTCGGTGCAGTCCACAATCATTGTGCAGTTGAAGGCAGAATGGATGAAGGCAGAATGAATGTATTATTGACTCCGAATGAAGCACAACTTCATGTCATACAATACATTGACTTTATTTGTAATTGTGTGAAAACATATGAGCATAATGATTAGCAAGCAGGACCTGCAGGAACAGAGCACGGTGATGGATGGAGCTGGGAAGAGAGAAGAATAAAGAAAACAGATCAACTTCATTTTCGGATATTAAAAATTCAATTTCAAAACAAGTTGCCGCTCCTACAGTTTTCTAGTGTGTAAAGATGATTTCACTTGACCTATGCAAAATATCACACTCAATACATGTGTGTCTCTGGGGGGTGCATTGTGCCTTTGATGTATATAAATAATATACCATAACCAAATACTATTACGTACAGTGGAAATCAGGTTGCCAGGGCAGGTCAGTGTGCATGTTCCTCAGGGTCTCAGCAGTTACAGGTGAGGGAAAGGAAATAAAAGAGAAAAAGGTCAGTAACAACACTTTAAAGTAACACAACAGTAACACTTTGAATAATTATCCCTTCTAATAATTTTCTCTCAGTAATCACTCAACTACTGTCTTTCCAACAAACAGATTGACTCACCCTTACTGTCATCACAATGAAACACGTCCAGAAGAATCTGTCATGCAAAGCTCCCTGCCTGCCTTCGACTCTCCCTGACTGCTTCCATAGCACCCGGTGGATGGCGCAGTAGGCTACTCTTCAAATGTTTCACGAAATACTTACCATCTACTCTTGCTCTTACTTCATGTAATAAAATAATAACTTCATGGTAAGGCTACTAAAAATGACAAGGCTAAGTAATGTGATGCTAACTAACGTGCTCGCTACTCGTCGCTACTAGCTAGGTAGCTAACTTGACTATATGTTCCATGCACAACATGTGTATTACCTGATATGTTTGGTCCAACGACTCCTGGTCCTTTCATCAGACGGGAATCGATAGAACGAGCAAAGTGGTTTGATCACTTATGTGGTTACAACCTGGTACAAAGCACACATGCATCTTGTAAAAGTGAATTTATTTATTGGAGGGAATAAATCGGCTATGAGATCTTCTTCTTCTTCGCTTTAATTACGAGTCGCAACCACTTGGAGCATTATCGCCTGTGACATCACTTACGTGAGCCAGAATGGGATTTGGGATTTGTAGTCTTTGTAGTCGCGTATTTTTCATAGTCTTATATTTCAACAGTTTTACGACAAAATGTGACTTTTTTGACATGGAACTTATTGTTTAAGATTGACAAACATCATATGTGTAGTTCGTGGCACAATTCAAACGGGATCAAAAGATACGTGTTCTCTCTCCATTGAATTCAATGTTAATTTTTCGCTTCCGGGGTCCCATGGGCCGGAAGTAGATGGGCGTGACTTCGCCTCTCTATTCGACTTCAGCCCATGAGAACCGCAGTGACGCGTCTTAAAACCCGGAAGTAAACTTCTTCCGGTTCCTTCGTCAAAAACGCAATGCAATTTCTCCATAGGATTTTGGAAAATAGCTCGAAATAAGGTCTGTGGTTGACACACATTTAAGAGAGGGATCACGTTTTGTTCAGCCGGATAATCTCCACATGTCAACCCTACTTTTATAATTTTTGAATCATAAATCTAGTCGCCAGAAGCAAAATGCTAACGTTATGCTATAAACGAACTACAAGCTAGTACAGCAGCAGGGTCGCACGACTTCAACGTCACGCCAACTTAAGATCGTTTCAACTGACTTGCACTGAAACTGCACTTTGAACACTTTAAATATATTATTAACATTTTAAACTGTATACCCCGGTTATCTAGGCCCTTTTTTTGTTTGTTTAATGTATACCACGTTTATCTAGGCCCTTTTTGTTTTGTTTTATGTATACATGTGACATGTATACATACGTATCCAGAAATATCTGGATGTATAACACATGTAGAATTTTTGACGATAAAGCTGACTTTGACTTCCGCGTGCTTGCATATTTTAACAAAGCTTTTCATTTTAGCCACACTGAATTTAACTAGAAGTCATGGCTGTCAATGACCAGTCTGATATCGTTTTACAAAGATGACAAGAAGTGTAGATAGAGGAGAGAACCACTACAAGTCAGGACACGTACAACAGTGCAGCCTAGATGAAGGTGTGCTTACCGGTGTTGTCAGGGCTAGCATGAGGGACAAGGTTTATAGTGTCGGTGAGTAGTGATAGCAAGAGTACCGTTAACCTAGAGTTAATTTATTCACATTAGTGACATTAATTCCCATCAACAAATCCATTTTATGTGTCACATGAAATCTTTATTACAAATATTACACACCAGAAAACACAGAAATATCCATGAAATAAACATACAGTATAGGCTATAAACAATTAAAGGGATAATTGGGAAGGCATTACAAATGTAAATATATTTTAAATAATAAAACAATCCCACCACCACAGGTATCTACAGGAGAAGAGGGAATTCTCTCCACAAAATGTGAATGCCCACGTGGAGAATGGAAATGCAGTCATGCGGCTGCATTAGCCATCTTTGCCATCCACAATTTCAGCTGCACTGACACCCCCTGTCAGTGGAAGAAGCCAAAGGCAGCTAAACGTACGCATTCAGTGGAGGAGCTATTTCCTCCAACCAATAACTCATTCAACCCGCTGACAAGAGCCCACCTCCGAAGATCGTGACTGGCTGAGGGACAGACTCAGGGGCAGGTTCTCAGGAATTTCTTGGCTTCTCTCCCTCGAGCCAGAAGAGGAACACTACAGCTTGGAAACACTTACTGTTCCTGAAATTATCAAATCTGTTGGGCATCAGGGACCTGAGGCAATTGTGGCAAGCATGGCATTGTCTGAGGAGCAACAGAGGGCAATTCAGGTGGCTACCACTGGTCAGCGAACCAACCCAAACTGGCATTTGTTCAGGAAAGGAAGGTTGACTGCCAGCAACTTTGGAGCTGTCCTGAGGTCAAAGCGTGTGACTGCTTCCCTTATTGCCAGGGTGCTAGGGCAACAACAGGCCCTTGATGGTGTTTTGTCTGTACAGTGGGGGACTATGAATGAATGTGAGGGCGTCAGGGCATTCACCACTGCAACCCAGATGCAGGTCCATGAGTCAGGTTTGTGGCTCTCCCAATCAGGATTGTTGGGGGCATCTCCAGATAGTCTGGAGGTAAAGTGTCCCTACGGAGCCAGGGAAATGACAATTAGTGAAGCATTGCAAATCAAGGGCTTCTGTGTCAGTAAGGAGGGAGAAACATTCAGCCTGCGTGAGGAGCATCCTTACTGGCACCAAGTGCAAGGTCAGCTTCACCTCACTGCAAGAAAGAAGAAGAAATTAAGAAATTGTGAATCGTTTTTAATTTACATTTACTCGGCTTTGCAATGTTGTGGTTGTTAGAGTGTTTCCTGTCAGCTCATCTGTTGGGAAGATATACAATATTAGTTTCATGGAGGTCACACAGTCACATATAAGAGCATTAAGACATACAGTACATAGGCTAAAACAAAACATCTAAAGATATAACCTTGCACTTTGATAAGTCTCGTGAACATTTTCACTATTTTGACATTTTTATAGATCAAAATTGAACTAAAGAAATAAAGGTAGATTAATCCATATTGAAAATAGGTGTCAGCTGCTACACTAATTATAATAGTTATATTTCTTAATTAATTAAGATAAGATATTACTGTATTGATCCCAATTTGGGAAATGTTTGTGTTGCAGCAGCAAAACAAGAAAAACAAAATATAAGTTATTATATATATGTATTATGTATGTGAGGGATGGAATATTAAATTGAATATAAATGTGAAATCTACATGTGATTTTACGTCCAAGAGAAGCTATGGAGCAGAGTGTTCTCTGCCAGCCAGAGGTGATTTGTTATTAGTTCAATATGTCAAACTGATTTCCCTGACTACAATCTTTAGTTACATGGTGAAATGTTATGCTGCTTGTACTAATTAGACTCATCATATAAGCCACACAGGTTTTAATAGGATGTATTCATTATCTTTACTTATGTTGCGGTCTTTTCAGCAGCTTCATCTCTAAAACGGCGATACAGTCACTACCCATCATTTACATTTCACCGTGACATGGACAAAAATGTAATGTCAGCTTACCTCATGGCACGAATCCAGACTCTCCTTTGGAAAACATTGGCTGGGAAACGATAGAACGAGCATGTTTCATGCGAAGACCTGTGGCTGCATACCGGTGAGTACCGGCCCAATTCAAGCACTGATTCAGATCATTTACTTTAAAGCGATAATAGTACAACACTGTAAACAAAATACTCAGTGGTGGAAGAATAATTCAGAAATTGGACTTAGAAAAAAAAGGAAAATAAATGCTACATTTTAGAAATGTCTTGCAATCAAAATTATACCTAGGTAAAAGTACAGGTATTAGTATAGTATCAGACTGAAAGTACCGCAATAACATCTAATCCCTATTCAGAATACGCCATTTCAGGTTCATACATTGTCTTTGAATTATAATAAGTGAGGCACTCCTGTGACCTGTGTACAACTCTTTAATGTTGCAGTTGTAAAAGGAGGAGCTTATTCTATTAACTTTGTAATGCTTGATATCTTGATAAATACTATTACATTATAATTTATTAGTTGATTTATAATTAAAAAAGATTTGTAATAAAAAAAAGACATATAAGTGTAATTTGACCTGTTGTTACTGTAAGTACAGAAGGTACATTTAGGATCGTACTGTAGCAATATTCTTAAATTATTCTTCATCAGCAGCACTGGTAAAATCCATGACTAATAAAAAACAACAACTTTTAATCTGTTTATTGTAGTAAAGCCAAAGATATACAGGAAAGGGGAGGACAGAGGGGATGAACCCAAACCAAGGCCAGGATGCAGTTGCAGGGACCAAGCCACAACAAACTGACCATCTGCCTCACCAGGTACACACTGGTACATGTATCAGATACATTTTAAACCAAAGGAATCATAAAAAAGACAAAGCATTATGAACGTTAGGCCATGATATTCATTATACTGTTAACACAAAATTAGACTGCCAGCATTTGGAAACTTAGCCTATAAAAGGTGAACCAGACATTTTCCCTAGATGTTGGACTGCTGCACTTCTTGGAAAATGTTGTCAGCTGACAGAAACATGTCAAAGAAGTTCCTGGAGGCAGTACGTTTTGCCACAATCACCACCATTGTCACCTTTGATGATCTAGAATTATTAACCATATTATTCCATTAAGCTCTTTTAAACAGATGTAGAGCCTGAGTCTATAAATAAAAAACAGATGGCAGGAGCTAATCAAGGAATATCTTAACAATATATATATATTGTACATGTTTTATAAGGAACATTGCATTTTTTCTCACATGAATCACGCATCTGCTAAAATACTGACTGCATTTCATTGTGAACATTTCATTTAAGATTACCTGAATGGGTTGAACTGTACACAATTGTTGATAAGATAAGTTGAAAAACTAAAATGTATTTAAAATAATGTGAAACACAACTCCCAAAAACAGTTCTCTGTGTGCTCTTGTTTTAAGAACATTAAATTAATATCTTTAACCATAACTTTTTTAAATTAAAGGTCCCATGTCATGGCCATTTCTACTAATCATAATTCCATTGTTGAGGTATACTAGAATAGATTTATAATGTGCAATTTTCCAAACTCACATTGGCTTCTCATACAGCATCTCTGTATAGTACAGTTGCAAGAAAAAGTATGTGAACCCCTAGGCTAAAGACTTCTTCAAGAGCTAATTGGAGTCAGGAGTCAGCCAACCTGGAGTCCGATCAATGAGACGAGATTGGAGGTGTTGGTTAAAGCTGCCCTGCCCTATAAAAAATACACACCAGTTCTGAATTAGCTATTCTTAAGAAGCATTGCCAGATGTGAACCATGCCTCTCACAGAAGAGCTCTCAGAAGACCTACGATTAAGAATTGTTGACTTGCATAAAGCTGGAAAGGGTTACAAAAGTATCTCTGAAAGCCTTGATGTTCGTCAGTCCACGGTAAGACAAAGTGTCTATACATGGAGAAAGTTCAGCACTGTTGCTACTCTCCCTAGGAGTGGCCGTCCTGTAAAGATGACTGCAAGAGCACAGCGCAGAATGCTCAATGAGGTGAAGAAGAATCCTAGAGTGTCAGCTAGAGACTTAAAGAACTCTCTGGCACATGCTGACATCTCTGACGAATCTACGATACGTAAAACACTGAACAAGAATGGAGTTCATGGGAGGACACCACGGAGGAAGCCACTGCTGTCCAGAAAACACATTGCTGCACTTTTGAAGTTTGCAAAAGAGCACCTGGATGTTCCACAGCACTACTGGCAAAACATTCTGTGGACAGATGAAACCAAAGTTGAGTTGTTTGGAAGGAACACACAACGCTATGTGTGGAGAATCCAAAGGGTTCACATGCAACTGTATGTGTATTCACTCTCTGTCCTAAACGGCTTGTTGGAGCTCCTGCCCCCCCCCCCTCCTCCCTATGAGCTCAGTGACCGTCTGCGAGACAGCGAGACACAGTGAAACCCAGCCCGAAACCAGCCCGAGCACACACACACACCCGCAGCCTGGCTGGAAGTTTGTGTGTGTGCTCACTGCTCACACACCGACTCACAGCCTCACCGCGTCCCACCGTCTCATGGAGGAGAAATCGGTGGAGCTGCAGCTGAGAAAAGATTGAGTGTGTGTGTGTGAGGAACGTAACGACCCCCGGACGTAACGTAACGGCTCCACGGATTGGTCCATTTTGGTATGGTCACGTCACTGTACCCAGGAAGAAAAAGAGAAATCTCCAACGAGGCGTTCTGGGGCAGCATCGACAGGTCTTTTCTGTGTTTTACTCGCTACAGAGTGTACTTTGAGGGTTTGTGACTTTGCAGACTGTTTACATGCATACAAACCTTCATAACACACAAGGGGATGGGTAATAACCAGAAAAGCATGCATGGGACCTTTAAGAAAAATGTATGCCTTGAGTCTAACTCAGTAGATTTTAAAGTACATCATATGAAACCCCTCTGTTACTGTACTTGTAGTGTTTCTTCATTGAACAGCTTGAGTGATTCTTCTTGGTCTCTGGCTGTTGCATGTGCTTCCAAAGAGCCAGAGGATGGCAGTGTGCTGCCATGTGTGAATGTGCTCAGAGCACTCAGGCGGTGAATGCTTCTGACAACAACAACATGGTCATTAACGCCTATGAGCAAATCACATTATAGAGATAACAGATCTATTTGAATCTGTTTCATCTTTGTTAGAATTCAGAGGAACCACTTTGAATAATACATATCTTTATAAGCTGAGGGAAAAGTATTCTTTGGAAATAACCTTTTCCAAAATAATCTATAATGCTTTCGCAACAACTGTGCTGAAAACTGATTTTGGTCAATTAGTATTTATAAAAATCAATTCGTGTTGGTTTGAGTACCAGAGAGATCTGGTTTAATGATTTAGGGCATGATAGATCACTTCCCTGTGAGGCTTCTTTGAATATTTTCTCTGCATTGTGTGCAACAACCATCGAGTTACATCAAAAGTGAATGCTGTTTGACACAGGTTGTCTTCTTGGCATCCTAAACAGTTTCATATGGCCAGTGCTAAATTACAGAAAACAGCATGGCCCTGAATATCCCCTTAAAATATGATTTGCAACCGTAGAGAAAACATGTCTTTAAAATGATGCATTCCCAGTGTATTTTTATATTTATGAGCCATCAGGTTTCACATTATTAAATATAATGCAGTCCAAGAAACAACAGTAAGTTGAACCTAAAGGAACAGAATATGTATCCTCGAAAAGATTCAGCAGATCTGCGGCTGCTGAATTGAGATCAGAATACTTCCTCTTCTATCATTAGTGTTGGAAATAACCACCAGCTATATCGCAGCAGTAGGTGGTGGTGGGTTTGTCCCCTCACTAGGCACTTGGGGGAAAACAAGCCATTGTTCAAAGCTCCAGTAGCATCTAAAGGACGCCATCACTGCTCGTTCTCTCTGGTTTTCCAGCACTCATGGCTTAAAGATGCCAACATCCCTCATCCTAAAGCCATTACATTTTTTGATTGTTTCTTGCAGTTAGTTTGCATCATAATGACTCCTAAAAAACCTTTCTGTGTCAAATTTCGGAGGAAAATGTGCTGTCAACATTCTTGTTATAAACCTAATGCGGGTTGCGGATAGTCTGTTTCCCCTAATCTCACAATCCTCTCCTGTCACTGCAACTCACAAAACCAATACAGTCTGTGTAGTACACTGCGAGGACTAATTCATTTTGAATTACCGTGAGGCATATGAAAACTCCTTGGCACCAGCATGAGGAGACGGGTTAAAAGAGGCAGCTATGGTCCGGTCTTCTGTGTGAGGAAGCTGCCTGTGTGTCTCCGATAAGAAGGACTGAGTGGTGAGGACACGTCAGCCTACTTCAGGTGTCAGCACTTCAAACCAGCAGCAGGGCTTCAGAGGGAATGTGTAAAACTCCATATTGCAGAGGTGAAGTGGAGGATATTCAGAATTTGTAGTATTTGATGCCTGGTGTCAACTTGTTCTTAACCTAAAAAAAAGAAGATAAATGAATCCCCGGAGTGGTGACTCAATGCATTTATGCTCTTAAAAGCTTCCTGCCACTGTTTTCTTTATAAAGTGTTGCTCAGCAAAAGCATGCACTTCATTTTTAATTGACAAGTCTCTTGTGGTGTATTACAGCAATTTACTGCATTGCAGTGTAAGGCCACTTGAGTTATTAAGAAAGATCAAAGAAATGATAGCATATAGCGCCGACTACGGCTGTTCCATTTAAAGGGGGATTACGGAGCATCATAAGAGGGCTGATAAAGCAACAGTGAAAATAAACAGTAATGACTGAGCTCTTAAACATAATATTCAAAAACTCTTCAATGAATTGCAATGCACTTGTTAAAAACTGGGATGAAACTATTTGAAATTATTTCCTGATCTCATCTTTATCTTTGATGAATACATAATAAAGATGAGAATTGATAACGATGTGCCTTGGTCAGTGACAACATAAATACCACTCGTTATGTGTTCAGTCAATGCAGTGGAATCATCCCGATATTCATCATACATTGGGATTACACAACAGAACATCTTGCTGTTTGGAAAATTGATTCTCAGCAAAAACAAAACACACCCCATAGAGACTGCACATAAAAAGCTGTTTCATGGAAATAAAGCATATTGAATAACATTTACCAGATTCATCATGGTCTGACCCAGCAGTGGAGGGATTTAAGACTCACCAGACATTTTACGCAGCAGGGAAAAGAAGACAGCGTTGAGAAGAGAAAAGGATAACATATCAGGCGTGTGACTGTACATAATATTGAATTCTGCTAAAGATGTAGAACAAATTAAATCCTGAATGTGCAAATGAAGGGTCTTTGCTGTTAAGTGAATGACATATGCTTTAATTGTGTTAAGAATGGCTGCTGTTTATGAGTGTTGATGAATGTTTCGGTTTATATTCCATTATATTTCACAATGACACAATTACTGTTTGCGCCTTTCAAATAAATGGCTACAGGGATAATTTGAAAAATGTAAAGTACATTTTTCTACATTTAAACAAATGTATGCTGCCCGTAATCTGCTCCCGCATGGCACTGTTGATGCTTCCGGCTTTATTGTTTTGCGATTGTGTATTTTTAAATAGAAGAACTCCCTTTCTTAAAAGACAACAAATCAGTAATAACATAGCAGCTCTTTTTCTTTTTAAAACAAAAGCAGTCATTCTCTATTTTAGAGAGGTTACACATATGAAAACACAGTTGGATGCAGAAGAAATGGATCAGAGGGATGATATCCAGCAGGGCTACTGTATGCTTCCAGGCACTTAACCAACACTCCTCACTGGCTGTGCTGTCACACTTTAGGGACCGGAGAGACCCCAGCAGGGAGTCTGTCAGATACTTCCAAGCAGATCTTCATGCTCGGGCAGTTTGCAGGCTCCCTTTAGTTATTGTTGTCTCAAGCAGCTGACCTGTGAATCAACTCAGCTCACATCTGTCTGTCTCCAGAAAACATTACACGCTTCCTCCTCACACATTGGCTTTGGTGTTAGTTGCACTTTTGTGTAAGAACCAAATTGTGACTGGTAGATGGTAAGCAATAATAAGATAATGTCTCTAACCACACATGTCCACCCATTTTCACTATCAAAGATTTTCTGAATCCACATTTTATAACATAATTGATGGGTGCCTGCCAAAGTGGATGGTTTATACACGTACCAGATTCTGTTAGAGTTTGCCAGCATTTTTTCTAGAGGCTGATGGGTATTTATTTCCACCCAGCTTATAAAGCATGTCATCTTTTTGAGCACCATGCAGCATTTCTGAGTGACTCCTGCTGGAATCCAATCTGATGCTCTATTTAAAAAAAGAGAACACTAGCAATAAAATACCAGAGGAGTTAAAGTGAGTTACACATAAAAGAAGACAGGGAAGATTGATGAGATTCCAAGTTTATTTTCATGACTGCAAGATAGAACTTAGAGTGTCTTATTGTAGTATAAGAAATGTCTAGATGTATACAGAGTTCTTATATATACTAGATAATCAGCTTGAAGTTAATGGTGCACCGGCTAACATTTGATATGATTTTTCTGCTTGTTAGCTTTTTTTACTACACTTGGAAGCTTTCCGATTGCTTTCCTGTCGGCTCAATCCTCTGCAGATTTGTGGTGTAATTGAGCTCCCACACAGGTGAAGGTCAATTACCTAGGCAATCATCTGGAGCACATTTTATTAATCTTGCTCTGGAGTCTGAACAAACTGGAAGACTGATACCAGAAGGTTTAAACTTCAATTAAACATTTTATATTACACTTTCTGTTTTTGGAAGACTCTCATAATGAGCACCTAATGTTTGGGCCGTGTTATACAACTCACTGAATAAATGGCCTACAAGAAAGTTAGTTCTGGCTGAAATAATAACTATAGGAATAGGAATAGGAGGAATAGGAAGACATGTAGTGTAGCCCACAGTAGATAGGCAGATCCCATCAAGGCATGTTTGTACACTTTGTATGTGTAATGTTGAATAAAACGCTTTTTATTCTGTCCCAGAGGCAATTGAGGTGTTAGCATGGCCAATTGGAGATGACTGTGAAGTATAGCTAATCTCCTTGATCACCTACTTTACCAAATTGAAGCCTTATTAGGGAACAAGAGAGCACAGGGCCGTGGCAGAGCAGGAAATTGATTCAGAGCTGGCTGGGCGATTTTTGGTAATTTTTAGCATATATTGACCACCCAAAGAGGTTCTTGCTTTTTGAGGGCTACGGTATTTGTATAATAGTGGCTGTAGAGGTCATCATGCAGTTCATTTATGTTACCTTGTTGTGTCATCCCTGTATTGGAACAACATGTTTTAAAAACATCATGTAAAGAAGAAACCCATGTCCTTAATGATGATACCAGGCTTAGAATATAGATTGTAGGAATTCTGGAGTATGTTGCTATTGTTTTAGTTCTGCTGGATACAAATGAATATCAATTCTCGCAACTATGGGTATTTCTATATAAAATATGCAAAAAATACTGTCTAACAAAAACTGAGAGTGAGATACCGCCTTTAACTGAAACTGAATTTCCCCACGTGAATTGAGGAAGTTCCATCTTAATCTTCGTCTTAAATAATTCTGTTAAATGTTCTGCCCAGTTCCACTGCATGGTACGGCACAGCTCTACCCAGACCTAACGACACATTTTTTGATTTCCATTGACAGATATTTCCCTTTAACTAGTTTAGAGGCAATTCATAAATAAGATTTAAAGCGGCGTTCTAGGATCACAAATAGGTTATACCAAATAAAGGCTGGTTGTTTAAAACATATTTATATTAACGCACTAGTATTTGAAACACTGGGAACTCACTTATAGTGCATCCGCCATTAATCAAACAAAAGAAAAGAGTGACTCGGCCCATGACTCGATTGGGGCCGATTATTGATCAATATCCCCATCAGCAGGTGTATCAGAGTTTTGCTTTGGGACAAGACATTTTAGAATATGAAAATCTCTTACATTGCAGTAATGAGGTGTTTCAGTGAAAATTAGAGCTTCATTTAAGTGTCACACGCACAAACCTTAATACTTGAGAGCGCGAGCACTAAGGACCGTCTCCGCCCTCACTGTTGTTTAAGTCTCAGCTAAGAAGCACGGCAACGGCACATTGAGGAGTTCATGAGCTTTACACACAGACACAGACACACATGCACACTGAAACACACACACTGTGGCGGGGAACATGCACGCTCAGGAAAAGGACATACTCTCAATGAAAACACCCACCCACCCACACACACATGCACATTCTTGCCTGTCAAATCATATTAACATCAGGTCAGGCTGCTTTTTTGAGCTGGTTGCTATGGCAGCAGAGAGAGAATAATGACCGTCTACAGGTCGTTCTTCCATACGTCTTCAACAACGGGGCTGCAGCAGAGAGATTGGTGTAACAAGAGATTGCTCCCCTCCTGTGCTTACTGTAATATGAGAGTGTGACACAGCATGAAGCGCTGAGGTGCTGTTGATATGAAATAACTGCAGTTTTCCATCGAGAAAAGGGGTCAAAACTTTTTAGGAATTCACATTGATCCATTGATAGCATTGGAAAAGCTCCACAATGAAGTTTGTGCTTTTAATATTTCTCATGAGGTTAACGAGGTGATCTCATTACGCACCCAATTTTTTAACTGTCTTGTGAAGATGAAGTGCTTAAATCTTCTCTTTATCCAATTTCCTTTGTAGCAGATGTTTTCAAATTTTATATTTGGCTCATTAAATAGCTACTAAGGTACATATATTGAAGTAATATGTCCTCTCTTGCATTGCACCACAGTCCTAAGCTATGTTGAGAACTTCATAGTATGAAGTAAATACTTTAAACGACAGTTAATTATAAATCATATATGATCAATCATATTCTTGTATGAACCCATAATGAGAATGCTTCTTGATGGTTTTTGAATATGTATGTATGCTTACAATTTTAGTTGTTGCTGTTTTATAACTTTGCGTTTTCAAAAGAGGGTGTTGAGAGCTTCATAGTATGAAGTAAATACTTAAAACGAAAGTTAGTTATAATCAAATATAATCAATTATATTCTTGTATAACCCACAATGAAAATGCTTCATATTTTAGGTTTTTCTATATTTACAGCATAAACAAAACAAAGTGGTTTGTTAAGTTGAGTGTAAGGCCTATGATTTATGCCCTAATCTCTGATAAGAGAGTAGGCAGGTTCTTTCCTCTCCTCTCACAGCAGGGAGGGGGGCTCCGGACTTAAGCAGAAACACATTGAGGCCTCAAAAAGGTGGTTATGTCATAGTCATAGAATATGTCCAGTCATGTTTTGTTTTACACAAACTTGGGAAGGTGTGTCTTATGCCAGAGCCAATAGAATATGTTGGTTGGGTATAGAGGAGGTGTTTGGGGGTTTTCTATCCGGTTTTTTGAGCATAAAAGACTGGCTTTTTTGGATTTCGTCGGGGAGAGGGGGGGAAACCCCTGGTATACTCTCTCCCGGTAGGCTCTGTCTTTCAGAGCTGGGTTAATAGCTCTCGGTAAGGTTCTCTCAAACTTGGTAAATATCTCTTGATTTTCTTCATTGAAAGCTGAGTGAATGTCTTGGTTGAAATGCTGAGTGAATTTCTTTGTATCCAGAATACATGATTTGATGCTGGAAAGTTGCTAGAACGATTCGGAATACATGATTTGGGTTTTATGCTGGAAAGTTAATAGAACGATCCGGAATACATGATTTTATGCTGGAAGTTGCTATAACGACCGGAATAGATGATTTGGGCTTTTGAATGAATATGAATTAAGGTTTTAGATAAAAAATATATAACCCCATTTTGATATGTTTTGTATGATTATAATGTGTTAAAAGGTAAAGACTCTGTATTGGTTTGGACCTATTTTTCTTCAAATAAACTGATCTCACCTTTTGGATTGGGACAATAAAAGGGAAAATCTGTGCTCTCCTCTCCTGCTTCAAAGGTAAGATTGCACCCTGCCACACACATGTTTAGGTAGGAACACACCCCATTTACTGATACCAAAATCCTTCGGGATCGCTTAAACAGATTAAAAAGAGTTGTCTGAATAGAAACAACAGTTAATTGAACCTGGTTCTTCGGGGAGTTAATAGAGGTGAGATCTTGCTGACGTTTGGTGGATCTGAGCCAAGCAGTAAACTTACATAGACTCAGTAACTTCGGTCAGGTCAATTAGTGAGGTCAGAGTAGTTTACCGGAATAAATTAATTGGGGCCTCACCTAGAACTCTAAACAGCTAATTGCTTTGCTGTTGGTCCCAATCAAATCTCAATCAGTGTTTTGTGTTAACTTTATAATGTCACTTGTAAAGTTCCTTATCTAAAGTTATACCTTCAGGACTCCACGATTCTAACATAGCTTCTTTTGGCAGATCTCAAAGCTATAAATACCTTTTAGTCAGAATTTGGAAGATATTTTATGCATAAAAATCCATGGTGCCAATTCTTCTTTTCTTTTTTGCTATGTCGTACGCTGTGTGGCAAACATATTTTGTCAAACCCAAGTAAATGTTTACAGCAAAGTGAGCACAATCAGAAAGAAAACAATCCTTTCATTAAATACAATAAACAAATATATTGTACTTCCTGTGGGCTGCATCCTGAAGATAGTATGAAACCCAAGTTAACTGTATGATTTGACCAACTTTAAGCTTGCTCGGTCATATGACCCCACATCCAGCTCTCCGCTTCGTATGTCATTTATTATGGGTTATGTGATTGATTTTCTATTAGCAGCAGGAAGGTGCTGCGTTGGCATGCATGGCAGGGAGGCAGAGATCGACATGTCGGTCAGGTTTTTTTTATTTCCCAAATTTGCAGTGGCTGGGCAGAGCGGCCACTAAAAAAGCGGCCTGATCTGACCTCGTTCTGCTTCAGACCCTTTTGGTCGCTTTTGATAATAAAACTGACCCATATTTGCTGTGACGGATGGTTATAGACACACTTTTCCCCCCCCCCATATATATATATATATATTTATTGTATACAGGAAGAAATGTTTACTAAAATAGATAATAGCTTGAAAAAGTTAACTTGATATTCTTCACAGGTTCTGTTCGAGCTGCTTGTTAGACCAACGAAGTTGAAAACAAGAAAAATTATGTTGAGCTTTCGTAAATCAGCTGACGAGTGAAATGGGACAAACTGCTTGCAGACTGTAATTTCAGAGTGCAGGTAACCGTTCAAATTGATTAAATGTGTGATTGTCAGGGACAGCATTGTGCATGATGGCAGTTGATGTGGGTTTATTTTATGCCCAAATGAAGCAATTTTGAAGTGAGTGTGAATTTTGAAAGTGTCACACAATCTTGTTTGCAAATCAGACGTACTTTCTAGACACGCCAGAATAAGCATCTTTACATTTTATGAAACTCATTCAGAGAAATGTTGCAAGTTATTGGGTTAGTTTGTCCTTTTGAGATAAGTCTGTATTTCTAACGATGAGAGGTTTTTCCAGCAGTTAAAATTACCCAAGAAAGCATGGATTCATTGATTCTGAAATATTATCTAAGCATCTAGAAAAAACACGACTTAAATTCCTTTCTTTACGTCGCTCAGCTCCACTCTCACATTGTCTCATTGACCCTCCTCACACCTACATGCATATTACTCACCGATCTTATGTACAAGGTCATAAACAAACACACATCTCATAGATCCGACCAATAACACGGAGCTTACTCTGCATGTCACTGCGATGGTTTTCTCTGTCAGTGCTGCAGGTTTTTTGTAATTTTCTGTTGCTTTTTTTCCCTTTTCCTATAATGTGTTCCTTACATCCTCGTCACACTAAATTCACATTTGACAAGGAAAAAGAGGATGGGTTGACTTAATACAAAATACAATTTTATTCAGACAAGGAATTTACTTATACCTGTAATTATTGTTTTAACATTATTTAAATTACCATATTTAAATATGTAAAAATGTATTGAAATGCTGCTTAAACAATGGTTATATGTGACATCTCAAGCAAACTTAGTATTTACTAGCGTGTTTTTAATTCTAGTAGACTTAGATGCATATACTATATTAGGAACATATAATGTAAGTGAATAAGACTTGGCACTTTTTCATTAAGTGTCTTTCCAAGCCATGTCGTATTGTCATACTGATATTCGTATTGTCATACTGATATTCTGTACACACTGTGAAGACCACTGAGACAAATGTAACATTTGTGATATTGGGCTATATAAATAAACATTGATTGATTGATTGATGTAGAACATTTAGATCAGTAAATAAAAGTGTAAAAAATGTAAAAATCTTCAATCACAGTACTGCATTGACATGTTTAGTGACAGACATAGCTACATGAGACTGTATATTAAATACAACTCTAAATGATTGTACTATTGGTTTAGTGTAGTAGCTAGTCTATACCAATACATGTAAAGTCATAGGCTTTTAGATGTCGTATACATATTATGTTTTGGACTAAAACCTATACATATAATCAAGTAGATGTATAAAGTAGCACTAAATATACATTTGAATGTAAAGAACAATACATATATAAACTGAGAGTATGCTCTTAATCATCTCAAAGCAACAGATTATCGGTTGCATAACATATTTATCATTGACTGGTGCTAAGTATTTGTTTCATCTACTGAACCACAACCTTTTACTTTGTTGTAATGGCCAAAATGTGAAACACACACTCACTTGAGAGAAAGATACTTATAGTTGGTATATATTTGAGGAATATCATGGCCTATAACATCATAGATTCTCATTTATGTAGCCTGGTGTTATGTTTATATTACAGCAAGTGTATACAAATCATTGTGCTTGGTTTATGATAAAGAGCTAAGTGAATGTCTTAAAAGTATTGATTGCATTTTTACCCAGGCAGTCATAAATACACATTTTAACATATTAATCAAGGAGTTCATCAGCTGATTACATTGCTGTCAGTCACTATGATTAATCAATGGTATCCTTATAAAGGAGCAGCCCTTTTCCCTGTGAAAACCCTCCGATTCTAATGAAGTGTGTTCCTGTGTGTCATCAGACTAATTGGCTTTGGCTGGTGACCTCTTGATGAGGTCGACGGGGAGTGGTCAGCTGGAGATTACACCCTTCATTTTATGGATTTCTCGCCCCTAAAGGTCTGGTTCCGTGTCCCAATTACACACTTGTCTATTCTGTACGCTGTAAGACTTGTAGGCTGTATGTGGGTGGACATTTATCTAGGATTGTATTTACTTAAAGTAACTTAATTTAAATGATATAGGCTAATGTGTGCCGATGGAACTCCAAATAGTTTTTCCAATGTTTTCCTTTTTCACTTTCTCAAATGTCTTTAGAGAGTTTTGCACATTTTAACAACCATAAGTAGCTCCTACACTTCCACTGTGGGTTTTATTCCGGGTGCATTGCCTCCGGATTTTATTCTTTTTTTCTTACTTATATTTTAAGAAATACATTAAACATAATTCATAGAATCAATCGAAAGATAAGAAATACTTGTAGTCATTTTAAAGTGTACACTTGAGATGTTTTCAGCGAACATTGTTGTTTTCAGTTGACGCACACAGCTCCTTTCTGCACATTTTGTAAAACTTGACTTAAACATCCTTCAAATATCACAGGGGGGACATGGATTTGACATATAAAGGTCAGTTCACTGTAATGTTGCAGCTAGTTTCTTTTACTATCTATTAAGATTAAGATGGACTTTTATTAATCCCTCGTGGGGAAATTGTTTCTCTGCATTTGACCCATCCTAGTGTTAGGAGCAGTGTGCTGCCATTTTGAACGTGCTTTTTACGGCTTCCACAGATGACATTTTTTTATGGATTTTTTGTCAAAGCACTTCAGATATTCATTGCTATCGGGATGTTAAGAGCATAACATGGAATATATCAAAAAGTGTATCTTGAGCCGGTTTCTCAAACTTGTCTACCCCACCTTTAAAGTGTCTTTTCGTGTCATCGGGCTACACCCGTGTGATAATCTCCATGATGAAATTAGAGAAGGTGGATAGCAGCAGCCTTCGGTGTATTTACACTACAGGTTTTAGGATTAAAGGAAGTGTGGGGCTGCGGTGGGTTCAAAGAACAGATCTTGATGTCGCTGTGCGGAAGTTTCAGGTCTGCTTTTTTAACCTTTTAATGAGCACTCGCGAAACAGAGGGCCTCATGTGCTAACTTGAGTTAGATCGGTTAGATCTCACATAATCTCTTTGTGTGTGTGTGTGTGTGTGTGTGTGTGTGTGTGTGTGTGTGTGTGTGTGTGTGTGTGTGTGTGTGTGTGTGTGTGTGTGTGTGTGTGTGTGTGTGTGTGTGTGTGTGTGGGGTCTTTGAGAGTGACAGAAAGATTGAGAGACATTTGCTGCCTTACTATAGAATTGGCGCGTTCACACCGGAGTACTTTTCCCACAATGGTTCATCCGAACTCAGATATATTTGTGTTCACACCAAAAAGCCCCCTGAACTAAATTAGTTAATCAGAACCATTTTTACCCCCTTTTCAGTCCCTGCTAGAGAGCAGGGACTTTCGTGGGAGAAAAAGGTTCCTGTGTCTGATTGGCTGGGCGGATTGCAAACCACGCCCCGTAAAACTCCCAAAAGGTTTTGTAAAGCCGCCATTTTATTATCCTCGCATTATCATTATTAGCATTAGCCCAGCGCAGAAACACAGAGAGACTAACTTGTGGCAACACAAAATAAAACATGGGAGCGGTGGAGTGATGAGGAGGTGTCGGCGTTCTGGCGATTTACTCGGAAGGCCCCAACTCCGGGGACTTCGGGTGGCAGTATACGCTGTGAAGTTGTTTGCGGCCTGCCAGTAAACCCAAATAAAGCAGAAGAAGAAGAAGAAGAAGAAGAAGAAGAAGTGACGTCAGCGGCTTCATTCGCCTAATCCACCCCCAGGGACTCATTGCGGTGTGAACGCGATCTGCTTTAGTTCATCAGAACTAAATGACTTCTCATGAACTATTGTGGGAAAAGAACTTGGTGTGAACGCCCCTTATGCATAGCCTACATATCTCAGTCAGAGAGCCAGAGAGAATTAGTTTGCACCTCATATAGCTCGCTATGCATGCATAATTACAACATATGCTGATGGTTTCTGTGTACCCGCTGGAACCATAGACTGTATATAAAGGTTGGAACCCAAAGTAAATATTTATCTTGCCATATGGCTTTCAGACAAATGTTTAGAAATCCATGCAGTTCTTTCCCTGTTGGCATGCGAGGGTCTCTGATCCACTGGAGAGACTGCTTTAAAGACTTAGAAGAACTCTGACCTCTCGGTTGATCTCATAAAGACATTACCTACCTAGCTTTTTTCTTTAGGATGGATTACAGGTCACAAATCAGCGATCGGAGAGGAAATAGGCAAGCCACCCCAATCCTGTTACGGTATACTAATCTTTGATTTAAAAATGACTCACCTTTACCCTGATGTCCTATCTGAGGCTTGTTACTGTTGTACTTTGTTTTATTTTTGTATTGCATGATTACTGACTTGCAAACAGTACAGAGACTCTATAGGTAATGTCAACTAAAAAGAAAGTAGATGATGAGTTTTCCATCTGAATGTTTGTTTATCAGATTTCAGATTAAGTGAACAAAATATAGATGAAGTTAACAACATGAGATGCAGTGTATTTACCAGTCTATTATTTTGTGGTGATTTGAAAGCAATACTAGACCATAAAGAAATTCTGGTACCGGTAGCTATATAGTTTCAATAAGTTCAAATGACTATTTGCAAGAGTTTCTAGTACTCATTGCTTTCTCCAGAGAGGCAAATCCTTCATCTGTATTCCCCTTTCACACAAAGTGATGCTGTAGTTGCAAATATTAAGCCCCGCTCTGCTGAATCATCTCGGGCTCATTGTGGTTTTGGCTAATATAAAATACTTCTCTCAAGAAATGCCCTCCGTGACTTTGGTGCTGTGAGGAATTGCGTTATCTCCTTCTCCTTTTTTCTGTTTGTTTGTCTATCTGTTTGTCTGTCTTCCTGGCTGGGCGTGGTTGACCTACTTTCCGTTTTCCGCCAACTCACCTCCGCTCCTGTTTCTCATCATCACTGATTACCACCACTCACCTGCTGCTGCTTAAAACTCTGGTTCGATCATCAGACTTCGCCAGTTCTTCGTATACTCACAGTGGTAAACTCCAGTTCCGGCTGACTAGATTTTCTAGTTCTTTTGTATACTCTTCCTATTGGATTTTTTCGTATGCTAATCCTGATCTGTTTTTTGTCTGTTCCAGAAACACCACATTACATTCCGTCCTGCCTGCCACGTCCAGCCCAACCTCCGTCTCAGCCCTGCTCCACGTTCTCCCCACTCTGTTCAGAGTTTGCTTTGTCCCCTGCCTGGTTTTTGTGGACTTATTAAATCCAGTCTTTTTGACACTTCACCTAAGTCTCCGTCCCAGAGTTCTTGCATAGCGGGTTCAAGTTTTGTGTCTCTTTACGAGGAGCTTAACAGGTGCTTACTGTTACCGCCAAGCAATCAGTACAACAGTTTTGTCTGAGGGAAGATGTATGGGCCCCATTTCACAGAATGCAGTATTTAATCAATTCCATAACATTGTGGTCAACAAATCAAGCATGGCTTCCCTCCCTCCTCCGGCTGCAGAGGGAGCAGTGCAGTATTAAATCCATTTGGTGAGCCAATGGTGTGTAACTTGAATCTCATTGTGTGTTACTGGAAGAGAACTGTAGGATGTATACTATAACTGTGAATTAACTGTGGGTGCAAAACTAAATGTATTTTTAACTGCATAACAACTGTACCTATAAATGCACAGACCTGGAACTTTTATACATTTTAAAAACAGCTGTATCAATGAAATGTAGTTTTATCCAACCATATCTAACCAATAAAGTTATATCTTATTTTATCTTATCTCCATACTCTCCTGCTGTTTATCGGGGTCAGGAGCATGCTGGCAACAGAGATCTGCATGACTCAGACGTGATGTTTCTGTGAAACATTCTCTTTCAGAAATCCTTGAATTAATTCACTATTATAGGGTTTCTGAAATTAAGCATTCTCAGTGGTTGTTTGTGTGAGCGTGGTTTAAGTCTGAGATCTAGAGCAGTAGCACAAACCTTTGTCTTCAAACCCAAAAGAGGGATTAAAGCTCCCTCCCAGTAACTCACATTTCACTTAGAAGAGATATGAGCTTTGAGTAGTCTTATAATATTGGTAGCAGGCACATTTCTGATCACAGTCAGGAGAGCTTTGCATCTTGCCATACACCCTGCTTCAAATGGTGTCAGCATTGGGGGGCTTTTCTGGACAGCTATCTGTGCAATTCTGTTTAGGCTTCCTTTATAAAATGTACTCTCCCTAGAACTATAGGAAACCCTTCACATTTATAACTAGGTTAGAAGTTGTTGGAAAAGTAGGGGAAACATATATTTATATTCATCTTTTTTCTTCATGAATTTACGGTTCAAGTAGTAGTTGTGCAAAAAACGAAAACTGCTAACTCTTCCTGCTAGTCGTCCGCCATGTTCTTTTACTGTAAAGTTTCATTTGATCGTGAAAGATTTAACGATATTTATATAGAGGCTGAATTTGCATGAATGGAATCTGTTGTGTGCTGTTTTGGCCATATCACACACTGTAGTAACATTACTTTCACATTTATCATAACATGTGCTTTTGTAGGGTTCTCTCATGTTTCAGTATCTGTTAAGATATTACATTTCTTCAGTTGGGGCCAGCTGTTGAGCCTTCAAAATCTCCTTTCCAACGTGACAATCTCTTATCAACAATCTAAGGTTTTATTATTTTTACCAAGATGTCAGAGACTTGGCATCATGTGGCTAGAGTTTCAAACAACAACATCACATTTACATTTTCAGGGTTTTTCTTTACTGTACATCCCTATTTCCTCTGGAGCACATAAGATACTTCAAATAAACCCTGTCCTTTACAACTTACATTCATGGCATCACAGTGTGTCTCGTGGCACTTGTAGTACACATCCTCACAACATGTTGAGGGGTCACCACATTGATCTGGCAAGCTGCCCTGACATTTGATGTATGTTTCAACCATATTGCATGTCTTTTGATTGTTTAGATTCATTCTTGCTCCAGTCCAGTGAATATGACTTTCGATCTGATAAGAAAAAAACACAATTACAAGGCTCCATCATCAGCCCCACGTTCTTCCAGAAAAATATATATTTTGGCCTATGGTTAGATGCATGCATGCAAACATTTTCTTTTCTTTGCAGGTCTGACTTGCAGTTAACTAGCCTATCCTTCTGGGACAAGATCGTAAATCTGAACACCTACAGTACAGTATATGAACACAAGCAAACATGCATAATAAAAAACCAAAAACAAAACGTATAAATACAAGGGATACAACAGATATCAGGGCGTCATGGACTCAAACAGCTATAGATCGGGTATGGATGACAATGGTTACGATCTATTTAAGTCAATATGCTTAACCCACTTGGTTGCTGCCTCCACAGTTTGACCATTCATTTGTAATTTCTGTTCATTTTTAAGCTGTTCTACCTTACTGTTGTACAATCTTTTATTTTGATAATAAAATAGCAATGACATGTATATAAAGAATGATCCCAGTCACAGAGTGAGACACACAGCTTATTAATTAAACATTGGTATCGATCGGTCCACTGTCTCGGTCACACATGGAATGAAAATGTCAAATCAGCCCGTCCTAATAAATACTAGATATATATTTTACCAAACCAGCGGATTCAACAGCCTATTACATCGTGACTTGACAAGGAAAAGGCCGTTTTTATTGTCTGCCGTAAAATTCATTATTAGTTAGTTGTATCTTGCCAGCAGAGACTTGCTCATTCAGCTGTTAATCATATTGTTTCATGAAGGATCCGAATACAGCCTTGGTGTGCAGCACAGTGCCAGAGGTGCTTGTGTCGTCAACTTTCATAGAGTTTTTGTTATTGCATTTTTCATTATTGTGTTTGTATCACTTCGCCTCAGTGTCTTATCACAATGTAAAGTAAATCATCTCAAACAAACAACATTAGGAACATCCCAGAGCTCTATCCTCTGGTGCCCTGGCTGAAACACACTGATCTCATTTGCGGCTTTCACACCAGCGCTTTTCAGTTTCTAGCTCCGAGCGGGAGCTTTTCTGGTTCAGCTCCGGTTTCCCTTTTCAGCTCCCGCTCTGTGCACACCGCCCACTGGCGCCCCAGAGCTGCCCTTGCTGCGTCATGACATCACCGTTTACATCGCTGATTTGCCCCCCAACGGCAGCCATTACGGCAGCTCACAACAACAACAACAACAACTGCGTCGGGTCGATGATCGTGTTGCTTTTAATCACACGAAGCCAGAATAAATTGAATAACGACTTCTCCAACCTTATACTTTGCTCCAGGGTGCCGTGGTTCATTGTTTATTAATGTGTTTCTGCAGCATTTACCGACCGCTGCAGTGCTGCTCTTCCACAGGAGTTTATTCTCCCCGTTAGCTCCCGGTTAGCTCACACTGCAGCGGCCGCTCTAAAGTATTCACTGTCCGACTCACACAAGCAGCTGATGCATATCCCCAGTTCCCCTTAGCCTAAGTGAATGTGTGTCAGTCTGAATTGACACTGTTTGGTATCACAACGCTGTTCTGAAAGTTTCTCTGGTATAAAACGGGTGATGTTAGCATAGCAACCGAAGCTAAACTGACTACTTGCATCCGATAGCTGCAATAATACAAAACAACACGTCTGCCTCTCTCCACAATGATCGATAACAGTGAACGGATGGTCAAAGTAAGGTACAAATAAACAGAATCACACGAAGCCTGGTTAGTGTTGCCTGACTTTATAAAGTGTGTTTATAGGCACTACTGCTTGTAGGCAGGCATAACAGTCGACCCATGGGAGGTGGGTTTAGTTTCCTGCACGCCTCGACGTAAGAGAGACGTAAGCGACGTCACCTCTTAGCTCCAAAGCTCTTGCCTCTGGACCGACAATTTTTTGGAGCTGGAAATGAAGCGGATTCCGGAGCTAAGAGCCGGCGCAGCTCCGGTGTGAACTGGAAAACCCGGCGCTTTTCAGGCTCTAGCTCCGAGCCGGAGCTGAAAAGGCGCTGGTGTGAAAGGGGCAATTGTGTCACAAGAGCTGCATTCATACACTGGAGCCTGGTCACCATGAGGCACATGTGTAAGGGTATGTTTTTGACTTGAGAAGTGCTATTGTAGCATTGTGCCCCCTCTCCACCACATGAGTCATTCTTTGAGACCCAGTTTCAAGGCAGTCCTGGGCTAGCTGTCCGTTTGTAGTATTTTAATTTTTTTAATTTTAATTTTTACAAATCAAGACAATAATAATAATAAAAAATAATGGGTTTAATTTATAAAGCACTTAATATTTGACTTCAAATCCCGAAGTGCTACAAGCAGTGAGCATGAATAGTATAAAAACATCACACGACACGGTATAATTAATAAAAAGCAATAAAAACAAACAATACAAATAAAATAAAATAAAAGGGTGGTAATAAATAAAAGGCATAGACATATCCTGACATAGGACTTTTCCATTCAAATGACAAATAATAATATGGTAAAGAGAATATGAATTAAAAAATAAAGTTAAATAGTTACAAGTTAAAGGTGGGGTAGGTAATTCACTTCAGAAACACTTTTTGTTATATTCCATGGAATGCTCTTAACATCCTGATAGCAATGAATATATTAACTGCTTTGACAATAAATTGGTCATGTGCGCGTTCGTGTGTGTTGGAGGAGGGGCTCTGTAAGGAAGTCTGAAGGAAGAGGCAGATTTGTTTCGGTTGTGTAATTTCAAATTCTAGCTTACTCGAGCTGGTTTCTCCATTCTTACCTACCCTACCTTTAAAATAAGGAAATAAATAAGAGAATTCTAAAAATAAATTAATAATAGTAAAGTAAATACAAATAAATAAAAGCATTTTACACAAGGACATCTTTAGCAGAGCAGGATCGGTTACACGGTTACACAGGGACATTTTACATAATCTTCTTTTGAAACTCAATTAAGTTAAAACAACCAGCTAGACATCAGGTATCTTTTAACATCGTTCCACCTTTTGATAAAGGAGTCCATTCTCATTTGTAGACTTGCTGTCATCTTTTCCATTGTGTAGACCTGTTTGAGTCTGTGCCTCCACTGAATAATTGTCGGAGGTTTTAGATTTTTTCCAGTTCACAGTTATGGTCTTCTTGGCAATTAATAGTAGTATCCGTAATATGTACTCGTTTGTAGTATTAATGCCATTGTCATTGTCCGTTGAGTCATGCTGTCATCAACAGGAATTCAATTCAATTCAATTCAATAATTATAATTATTATAATGTGTCTTTGTACAGTTCCATAAAACAACAGTTAATGGCTTAGGCCACCTATTTGCCTATAGTTAACGCAGCTATATTCAATATTTCCATAAAGATAATGTACTGAATGACCACAAAGAAGGATGTGAAAGGTGTCAAACTGAATAACCTGCAGTAAATTATCCCATGAATCTGCAACTCCCCTTTGCTTTACAGAGTTTTGTTGCGAGTATCTGCCAAGTCCTCCAACCAGGGCCGCCCCTCCCTACAGGCCAATCACGCAGGCTGCATGGGGCCCCGCCTTGCGCAGGGGCCCCCGCCCAGAGGGCCTCAGCTGCTGTGCGCAGTTCTCCGCGCACCCCCCGCTGACACGCGAGAGTGCGAGTAGGTGACAAGGGGAGCACGTCTGTAACCTGACACCGTTGCAATGAATCATCTGACCAATCACGGCTTTGATACGGCCACTAGTGCAGGTGAAGAGATGTCGGTGAAAAGACAGTTTCAGTCCGGCAGGAAAAAAAAACAAAACATGAAGAAACTAGAGCACCACTCGAAGGTGGGTTATTGTATGAGTCAAATGTACAACTTGTGAATGTTGTATAAGTCAAATTGCCAATTGCCATATTAAAACATCAGCTGCAATTCACGACATGAAGAAGGCAGTCTCTGCATAGCATATAGGCTAATGGAGATGCAGTTATTTCCAGCATTCTTTATTTAACATTCATTGAAGTATGTTATGCCTTTAATCTGATAATGTACAGGAGGAAGAGTGATAAACTGTCTGTCTAGTTGGCTTACATAACAGTTAAAGTTTACAGCCTAAAAAACATGGAGCATTTGTTCCCCTTTTATTCATTTTTATGTCAATTTGCACATTTCATGGTGATGCTCAGCCTCTCCCCTTAACTCCTAACAGTCATCATCATGTCAACCACAACACAGAGAAATACTGATGGAAATGTGTGTGTAGTTGTTGATACATTACTGACAATGGGAACTACATTTGAATACAGATTTAAGAAATATCAGTTTTTGAGCATGTCATAAGCATGTTTTGTCTTGACTATATTACAACTATATTATAATAAAAATAATATAGTATTAAATTATTGAATTGATTATGATTATTATTATTATTAGTAGAAGTAGTTTATTTGCATTAATTATATTTTAATCTTTTTGAGGCTAGTATTTGGCAGGAAATGCAGACGTATTCACCTGTAAAGGCATACTGAACGACATGCAGGCACATTTACCATTTACCTCACTGTATAAAAAAGTAACTGTGATTGATAATAATAATAATAATAAACAGGAATTATATTTGCAAAGTAGCCTACTGTGTTTCCAAAAAAAAAATTCTCACTCCTGTTGGTTGGGTGGGGGGGGCTCATCTCACAATGTCGCTTGGGGCCCCAAGTTGGCCAGGGGAGGCCCTGCCTCCAACCAATATGACTCCATACATTTTTTTCCTACCCTCTTATACCCTCTAATAAATCATTGCCCCGTATAAAGGTTGGAGTCAAGTTGCTGTTTTCAAAAGAAAGTCCTTACAAACCCACTGTACTCTACCTTCTCAGCATTTAACAAAACAGACAGTCAGATTATTGTGTAAGGAGTGTGGAGAGAAAATAACTAGACGAAAGTAAAAGATGGACAAACACATGAAGATATTGTTCCGTGTCTGCTGGATGAGCAAGAAAACAAATGTTTGCTATAAAAACTGAGTGTTTCTGCTTGCTTCAAGGGGCCGAAAAATCAAGTATTGCATGTTTAAAACCATTGTGTTTAAAAAAGGTGTTCTCTCTCTTTTTTACACTCCAGTCATTCATGAACCCTTTGCTTTTTTTTGTCATAATTATTAGGTCATGAAATTGTTTATTTTACTCAAAGGTCTGCTAAAAAAATTTCAAACTGCACTGTTATTTTATTTGTTGTGAGAAAAAACAGTTGTATGTGTACTTTTCTTCTACCCAAGTGGTCAGTTTACCTTGAAATGGTGTTTGGCCTTCTGTGAGATTACTGTGATGACTTGCCTCTTCAATCCCTCGATAAAGCTCTCAACAGAGCAGAATACAGTGGCTGCACCTGGCAGAGGGCCGGCAGCCATCCCTTCTCCTTTTATCCAAATGTTGCTGAAATACAGTACAAAAGAGTTGCTTTCTTCGTACAGTCAATTAACTCAAATACATTGTACTTTGGGTATGATACTGTTGGTATGAAAGGCCCGTCTGAGCACAATACGTTGATGTGAGATACTGTCCTTCACGACTGAAGTGAACAACATCCATTTTATTCTAGTCATGATTCTGCAGTAGAAATGCTTACCCATTGTAGCCATGCCTCATACTGCTCATACCCCTTTATTGCAGACGTGTCACGTGAGCCGGAGACGATAGGTTGGGACGTGTCACGTGTGCCGGATGTCGCCAATGACGTAATAGGAACGAGAATTCTGGATCTGCTTGTTTGCACCCCCGTTTTTTTAGAGATGTGGGTACGGAGGAAAAGAGAGAGGGTTTTGTTTTCTGACACTTTGTGAGCTCCCTGACACACCGGGGACACATAGTTATGTATAAAAGACATCAAAAAGTGCATTTCCTACATTGGATTGATTTTTCCAGCTTATAACTGAACTTAAGAGGCAATATATCTCACCTCTAGGGAGCTGCCCAGCCCTTCGTATATTTTTCTGTATGTGGCCCTCGGTGAAAAAGGTTTGGACTCCCCTGATCTAAAGTCAAGTGCATAGCGAGTCAAAAACAATCCCACGCAGCCACAATCAAAATCTTATTCTACAAATAGGATAATACTAATAACTCCCAAAAAGTTAAATGCTTGTCTTTTACTGTGCAGAAATACTGTCTTTAAACACATTTCAACTCCTTCCATAAAAACCTGCACAGCATAAGATTGTTTGTGCAGAATTTGAATGCCTATGTTATCAATAAAGCATTGAAGCTTCAAACTATGCGGCACAGCCCAAGAATAGCCTTATATTGATTTATTTTTATACTCTCTTAACTGATTAAAAGGACATTTTATTTGTTGCTTTCCATTAACGGGGGTGCTGAATTAATGTTGCCAGGGAATATTTTGAAGGGAGGGAAGGTACTTGTATGTAGTCCATAGATGGTGGACTCTGCCTCAGCTGTCTCACAATCCTCCTCAACAAATGCACCTTGAACAAATGTAACTGATGTCGGCAGCAAGGGTAGCATTGGGGGGAAATGACTCTCCAAATGAGCTTTTAAGCACCCTAAAAGTTCTCAAAATGCATTATTTTATATTAAAACACTTCAAATATGTCAAATATGTACTGATATGTAATAACAAACATTCTGGCTTACCACAAGTCCCCAGTACATAACTATATCCTGTCAGTGAATGTAAACATAGCCACATTCCCAATAATAATGTGCTCTTGTCAATCATCAGCACTATTGAGTATTTCAGCAGTAATCCTCAAGCACTCCAGCCTGAGAATCAGCTTTAATCATCAGTACCAAAGAGCTTTCTTATTATAGAAAACATGCCACAAGGTGATATTAATATCTCTAATATCAAGTTGTGACATTTTATGATGTTGAATATTTCAAAAGACAACAAAGGCTCAGTCTTTAAAAGTCTTATAATTGTTTCTTTTCATCAGCTTTCATTTTCAAAAGGACTGTTATATATTTCATTTCCTGCCATCAATCAAAGTTTGACAGTGTCAGATCAAATGGTGGATTTGTATTTTAAGAAACAAACAAATAATGACACAATAATCATGTATGTTAAAATGTGGGCTTTTGTTTGTCAATTGCTAACTTTTGTCCTTTTCATACCAACATATCTAACTCATGGTCTCAGCTTATCAGTTGAGAGGATTGTTATTATTTTTGAATGACATATTTGAAGTGCTTTGCTAGAAAATGGACGTGCTCTCCTTCAGTAAAATGAAAGCTGCTTTAAAGGTGACATGTCATGCTTTTCCGGTTATTACCCGTCCCCTTGTGTGTTATGAAGGTTTTTATGCATGTAAACGGTGTGCAGAGTCAAAACCCTCAAAGTATACCATGTAGGGAGTAAAACTCTAAAACAGAAAATACCTCCCCAAAACGCCTCGTTGGAGATACGTCACTGTCCATTTGATTCTTCCGGGTACATCATGATGTCATGTCCTCCCCGGAACGAAATGGACCAATCCGTGGAGCCGTTACGTTACGTCCGCGGAGCCGTTACGTTAAGCCCCCGCTGATTGGTCCAAATTGACCAATCCACGGACTTCCTCACACACTCAGAGCATGCAGCTCTGCTGATTTCTCCTCCCTGGCTGCAGGCTGATAACAGACAGTTGGGATCGCGGCGAAATTCTCTCTGCAGACCCATTCTCACAGCGTTTATCAACCTTTTTCTTACTCAATATCAAGCCACACTTATTGTTTTTACTTCGGC